>NC_048231.1:102381919-102456919 GCF_002007445.2 Ailuropoda melanoleuca
CATACTATTTACTTTCAGATTTTTCCCTCATCCCCCAACTTTTCCAATTGTTGAGGTCCTTTATCTTTTCTGCTTGATTTCTGGGAGTTTTGTTCAATGGAAATGAACTTCTAACCTCTTGCTTCCTACAATTATGTTTTCCTAGCCATCTTATGGCCTACCTCGTTACTTAATTTTTTTTTGAAGATGACAGTTCAAAAAGCACAATATGAATATATATTTTTGTCATTGTGATAGGGAGAAGCCTAAAGCCAGTCTTTATCATTTCTTGCTGAAAGCATTCTTCAACTCAGAGCATTTTACATACTGAAATTTTTGATCTTCGACTTAGCTTGTTGCCTATATAGAATGGAAGCCTAATGTCACAGTAAATGTTTCCCTGACGAATATAGTTTTTTAATTGATTGCTAGACATCTTGACTTCATTTGTTAATGTCTTTGTCCCTGATCAGAAAACTTTTAGATAGTATTTCTGTTTACTATTTCAGGAACATAATAATTGGGACCATTATTTGTAACTCAAACATAGCTTGTTAATTTTCAAATTCATCATACCAAAATGTGTGCGTGCACACGATTCTGTTGATGTTTCAAGGGGTCTTCCTAAAAATTTAAAATAGATAATTTGACATTTTGTTAGGTCTTATTTTCTTTGTTCTTTGATTAAAATAACTTAGAAAATAAGTAGTCCATACTTTTGGTGATGTCCTATAATAATTACTGTTTGAAATACTTTGAAATAGTAATGATAGTGTTACATGAATTTTGTCTTGATTGTAAATTATCAACTGTTTTTTTTAACTGTTTTTATCTTGAGTATTATAAATGATCATGTAGCTGAAAACTACTTAGTTTGTCATAATATTTTTTGGTCAGTATTTATGACATTAATTTTGTAAAACTGCCTGTATGTTTTCCATTTTGTCATCAGTGTCCTTTTGTACAAATCCGGATTGACCGTTTTACATTGTGAATATATTTAGAGCATCACAAATGTAGGCCATCAAAATGATAATTTAGTGGTATCAGTGAAATTTTGAATAGAATATAATTTTCTTTCACATCATTTGTCAGAGCTTTAAATTGTTAACTTTGTGTTTCCTAAGTGTACTTAATTATATCCTGAACCTGAAAGGTAGTTGAATATATTACACCTATAAGTACAAACCTATTGAAGCTGTGGTTAAGATGCAATTTAGTATTTGGACCAACATGTCCTAACAAATAGCAGATACACATATCTCGTAGTGGGTTTGCACTTGATGTCGGTGAGAGCCGTACAGTAGAAAGTAACCCACGACTCGTCTATCAGCCTCACATGGATACACACTCCGTACCAGCGGTGAAGCAGCTTTCGCTTCTCTATCCCTCCTAAATTAGTGCTACTCACTGCAGAAATGACAGAATGAGAATGTGGATAAACATTCCCAAAGTCTTCAAAGTGCACAGTCACTTCAAAATAGTATGTTAGCACATAACCTTGCTAGAAGGAAATGTTCTTCTTTAAAAATAAAGCACTTTCCTTTCTCTTTCTCATTTCGTGTCAGAATCTCTACAAAAATAAAACATTTTATCTTGGAAAGAAGTTCTGAGATAAATGATTGTTAAAAGTGCCATCAGCATATACAAGTACAAACAATAAACAGAATCACAGATCTCATCACCCAGAGACAGCTGCCGTTAGCTCTTGCTGATGTCTCTGGTAACCTCTTCTTGTGCATTTATAGAAATGTACATATAGGGTTTTGTATGAATGAGAATCATACTGATCATAATGTTTTGCAGCATGCTTTGTTTCCTCCATATCTCATAGACATCATTGCATATATTTTTATAGATACAGATTTACATTATAATTTAATGACCTTATAATCTGTTGTTTATATGTATCATGATATTGCTATTTAATGAGCATTTATAATACTTCTAAATTTTTACTTTGAAAATAATGCGATGTGTGAATCTTTTCCAAGTTATTAAATTATTTTGCTTGTATGAACTTGAGAGCTGGTGCTAAAGGCATTCCTCTTTTGTTACCTTTGACCTGACTTCCCCTTCATGCTCCCACCAAGTGTGGTAGTTACTTTACTGTGCGTATTTGAATGATGGAGAAGATTGTCATTTTTATATTAAAATAAACCTCTATTTTATGTAGCCAAATACGAAAATGTGCAATTTCAAAGAAATTTCTAATTTGCTTTGCATCAGGTCAGTTCTAAAGTTCTTCTGTTACTCATTCCCTCTTTCCTTTTATTAGCAATACTTTGGCAAAAAATATAGAAAAATATTCTGGGTATTTGAAATATCAAATAGTGATCATGCAGTAGGAGAAAAAAGTGTAATACATTAAGTGTTCAGGTTTCATCTTTTTACATCCACTGGTTTTGATGTCATGTCACCAAACTCTTGATGTTCTAGGAGAGCTTTAATAGGCTAGAAGTAAATTGTCGTATCCAGATTAATGATAAATGTGGTAGCCCATGTTCCGACACACAGTTAGCTGCCAGCCAACTGCTGGTACAAGTTTTTAACTTTGCAATGTGTAGGATTTCTAACGTATCTTGTGGTATCATGCCATATATAACACAGTAATGAAAAGTGAGGAGTGGATGTGAGAATACATTGTTTAACAATAAAATCGAGACTTTCTTGCTCTTAGTGGTTGATAAGCTACCTGAGAGTGAGGCCCCATTCTGTCACCTGCAAAAGTCATGTGAAAGTACCATTAACACTCAGTCCTCCAAACCCCATATCCCCATGCTTTTCCCAAATCTTGAGCTAAATGGTGTGAGTGGCAGCTCTCGGTGCTCCCTTGCTCTGTGGAATCATTGTCAGGTTTTACTAAGTACTGTGGTTGTCGTGGGTTGTTCCCACTGTCAGTTTTGCCTGTGATGGGAATATTCTTCATCCAGCCTGTGGTTCGGAGATGTGCTGCTGCCTGCCCACTCCTGGAAGGTTAGAGTTGAACCCTTGGACTCCTTATAAAAGATGACCTGCCTAGACATCTAGCATATGGCCATGGAACTTCTTTTTTATAGAACCGTACACAACAAAATTCATTTCGTTTTGTTAAGGAAGGATGCATACAGTTTACTTTTGGGAAGAAAAGTATTTCCCTCATACATATTAACAGCTTCTAAATTGATTTTCTGAAATGTTTTATGTGGTTTCTTTTCCATCTTCTGAGATTTTATCAGAAATTTTTAAAGGGCAGAGTTGAAGCATCGGGTCTGTCTTACCAGAAAATGTATAAGCTTCTGATTCCATATGAAAAAGAAGTTCAGTATTTCTACTTCTGTCATATTTATATGTTCTAAGAACCGGGGAAGCTGTGTTGTGTTACCTTGGGTCTGTGTGTCAGTGGTGAATGACAGAGATAATGTGGTTTTTATCAATATTAATACTTACTGGGGCACCGTTTCAAAAAGGTCAGGAATGACGGAGCAAAAAATCTTCATGAGAATGCTTTATAACACGTCTTGAAAACATGAAGCAATTTAACCCACTTGATTGTCCTTGGCTGCTGAGTAAGGCTGCATATCCAGAGCTCAGGACTTTGCCAAGAATACAGAGCAGCAGGACTGCAGCGGGGCCCGTGTGGTGCAGCATGTGAGAGCACCTTCAGAGCTGCGGGGGCTGGGAGCCGGGCCTGGCTGAGGACTTGAGTCAGCCCGGTCGCACACGTTCCATTGTGTGCCTCCGTTCTCTTATGTGGAGAACACTTCTTTGCACACTTGAGTTATTTGTAAATCATCACACATTTGTAGACTGGTCTAGCGATTCTCTGGGAGGACCCATTGTTTTAATAATCAGGCACTCAGTTTTTATTGAATCGCTATTATCAGTGATTCAAAAAATACTCTTAATATTGTAGGGTTGGACATTTGTTTGAAATCTGACTGTCCAATCAGTTTTTCTGTGCATGCCATGTGACAAATGTATAGCATTACCAGGAAAGATCATATTAATTACTTTAATTAACACGTGACTTTAGAAGTCTCAGATTAATCAGCACGTGACTCGTGGTTATTTGTACCCTTGTGGGAATTTTTCGCCACCAAATGCAAATCCCAGGCTAAAAATATTGCTTTGTTTGTACGTGGAGAGAATATTCATTGCAATAGTACTGTACATCTAAGAAAACAGAAAGTAATTAAAATGTTGATTACTATAGTAAATCTCTGCAACGGCTGCTTATTTGTATTTCATATGTGCTCACATTTCTGAGAAGTTAGCTTTTACACAACAACCTACCATGATTATCTGATATCCTCCGGAAGGTTAGCTGAGTTGTTTCCTATATTACTTAGGAAAAAATTTCTTTTCACAATTGAAAATGTCAGCATCAATTTAAAGTAACACTAAGCATGTGCTTGCTTTCTGAATATTATCCTCCAGCCACCCTGCCGAGGATCTGGCTGTGACAGTTTGATTAGATCATCAATCCTCACTGTTAACAGCACTTTTCCTGAACACCTGGGCTGCCGGGTCACATCTGAATCCAGCTACCGTTGTTTCCGTGACCCAACGTGCGTTCACCATAGCAATTTACATTATGTGCGCAAATTAAAAGTTACCTTATAACAACAGTTTACTTTAAAAATGACCTCATTTTCCCCCATGTTAAAGTTACGTTATGTTATAGGAGGTGCATTTTTCTATGATGAAAGAATCATTGAAGACATAGTCACCCGCCATGGTGAAGGTGTGTTTCTTTTTTTCTTTTTATTTGGGCTTAGATCAGAATCTCTGTAATGAAAATAATCTTGTCTTTCATCTTCTTGTGCTATGTAGAAATCTGCTTTGATTGCATTTTTTAAATTTAATTACTTTTTTTTTAACCAGATTTAAGCCTAAATAAATAGTTGAATTTGTCATATATTGTGGAAAATCTTTCTGCTTTCTGCTCCTAAATTCTCCACTTGAACTGTCACAATGGTCTGATTTATACTGTCCTATTTATAGTTGTAGTGATAGAGATAAATTCCTACTTAACATTTTCAATGCAAATTGTTTTAGTAGCAGACTGCAACATAAGCATGCTGTTAAATCTAGCATTATCGGAGTTTTGGATACCATAATTATCTTTTGTTTTCCTCACAACTTTTTATTTATATAACGAGGGAAGGAAAATATAAAAATTCACATCATTAAAATTTTCTGATACTTTGGAGTAGAGACCTGACTTCGGCTACTCAACCAAAGTTTTACTGTTTGGGTTTGAACAGTGTTCAGTGGGAAATAGAGCCCTGCTTAAGAGTGTTTTCCACCAGTATTGGTAGAGACAGAGTAAAGTCAAATACAAATCTCATCTACTGTTTTTGTTGGAACTTATTACCGTTCTTCAGTTTTTACTTGTTCATTATTTTAAGGCATATGTGAGCGTTGTGCAAATACATTGAAGTCCTGTGCTCTTTTGGTGAGAAAATCTTTCATGTTTAGCAGAAGAGCACATGGATGCATACACTAAGAAAGACTTTCCTGTTTCTAATACACTGTTTTTGGGTGGTGTTTTGTATTTTGTTTTTTGGTTTTTTTTTGGTCTCTAGAGATGTGAGCTTTTGGAATCATTAGCAGTTTTCATCCTGATTTGTATTGACCTATTTGTTCATATGTAGGGAAATATTATTAAATAATACTAAATACTCATAAGTAAGATTATACTTTGTAGAGATCAAAGCCCAACATGCATGCAGTTAGATATTTTTCATATTCTGGAGCAGTGAGTGTGCGTGGTCTACTGTAGCCATAGGCACGTGTATCCCATTTAAGCCCTGTCTCTTACCTCGGTCTGCATATGTTTTCATTAGCATGGCTAATGTTCCTAAAATCTTGATCATATCTCAGAAAGTCTGTAACAAGCGTAAACTTGCAAGCGGTTGACAGTGGCACAATATCATAGGCTGGAAAGTTCATTCGGCTAAGAGGCCGTTGGCCTACTTTTAATTCAGCCCTTTCTCTATCTAGCTGTGTGACCTTGTGTGCGTTCCCTTAAATCTCGGTCTCAGTCTGTGCACGTGTGGGATTCCGGAGGAGCTGGAGCTGGGGTCGCAGCACCTGAGTTCTCTGTGTCCTGCAGCAACTTTATTTTATTGGACTCCCCTCCTTGACTCTTTGAGCCTGGTTTCATGATCTGAAAACCTGATATGATAGGACGCAGACTGTTGTGAGGATCAAGTGAGGTAATAAATGGAAAGCCCCGTGAGGGGCATCAAACAGCATGTTGTGGTGAGGAAAGGTCTGGCGTGGGCTTAACAGTCTCCAGGTCCTGAATCTGAATAACACCGTTACTTCGTTGTCTGATGCAGCATTGGCCGAGTTACTGAACTTCTGAAGCTGAGTTTACTCAACTAAAAGTATGGGGAATCACTCTTTCCTTTCAGAATTCTCGTAAGAAGCGAACTACATGAGGCTAAGTATGCACAGGTCGCGGCGGAGTGTTTGGCGCCTGGAAGGTGTCCTGTCCCTGGGGCTCCCCTCTGCCTCATACGTGTTCATTTACTGCAAACTTCCTGAGGCCCAGCCTCGTTTTAAGTTCTAGGGGGAGAGTGGTGAGCAAGACAAAGGCTCTTTATTTCTGGAGCTGAATTCTTTATTTCCTTGTGGGTGACTCAGAAAATTGAGGAGTGAGCAAATCAGTAATTTCAGAAAGCAGTGGGCTCTGTGGAGGGTGTGATGTTGGGTGACAGGCAAGGAAGTGATTGGGGGGGACGGTGGCAGGGTTTAGTGATTGCAGATAGACCTTCATGGAAGGCGACTGTAGGGCATTTTGTAAAGACTTTCTTTGAGCTGGTTGTAGACTCACATGGAGTTGTAAGAAATAACAAGTACAGAGCGCTGTAATACACAGACAATGACACTAAAACTCAGAGGACTCTTCTGAGGCGTTTTGAGTAGAATCTTGAATGATGAGAAGGAATTGTCAAGGAGCATTCCAGGTTGCGGGAATAGAGTACAGACTCTGAAGTAGGAAGAAACTGGGGCCTTGGGTTTACTGAGCAGGACCGCTGTGGCCGTGACACCTGCATGAGGGGCCAGGCTTCGCGTCGTGCGGGGCTCCGGAGGCCGTGGTGAGGGGCTTGTGTTCTTCGTGCAAGCAGCACCTGCAAGAATCACACCAGCTGTGCTTCAGGTTGGTGCTCAAGGTCTCCCTCCATAATTTGTCCGGATGATCTCTCGCCCTCCCATTTTTACATCGGACCTCAAACATTTTCATCTCAAGTACAGATAGTACAGGATGTAATTTCTAGTGTACAGTAAAAGTTGACACTGTAAAAGTATTTCATCTCACTTTTTAATATGTATCCAATAGAATGTTAATACCATGATGATTGATACTGTCATCCATTTAAACATTACATGACTGAGCTCTCCTTTCACTGTCAGAAAATTTATATTTCTTTTCTTCTTGAACTCTTGTCTCTTCCATTTCCTCCTCAGATTTTATTTTATGGTTTTTACAATGTGAAGCTATTTTAATGAGTATCCTGTCATTTCTGTGTGTATGCATATTGTCTGTACATATATACACACCTGTAGGTACACACATTAAAGTAAGGTTTTTAAAGTTTTAATGTCTTTGGCTACGGTACTCTAAGTGTTAAAATTGGCTACAAAGAATTGTTATTATCAATAGTACTGAGACACAGTTGATTTAAACAGCAAAATTAATAACGATGATTGGTAATTATTAAACATGAAATATAATGCCATTGGAATGCCTCTCTTACTGAGATGGAGAGAGTTTATAAAATTTCAGTTCATGTGTCCATCGTTGAATACTGTGACCAGAGTGACACCAAGCCTGGTGGAAATTAATAGTAAACATAAATGATAATTGAGATACTATAGTTGTGGGGCTTAGAAATGAAGTTTGAATGATTATCAGGATATTGTTTGTATATTATAGATGTTTATATCATCACAGGAGGATTAATTACATTGTTTTAAAAGTTAATGTAATTTTAACAAGTGCAAGGCAGGAATGAATAAGTAAGTGGAAAGGTGCTCGATGAGGGGGTGGACATATGCACTTAGTAAAAATTTATAGCACCCAATATTCTTTGTGTAAAACTTAATGATAATATTCCTCTAAGTTTGAATAAATGTTTAAGAAAATGTATATGTTAAATTACTTCTGAGAAATGTTTCTTTTACTGACGTAAATTTGGTCTGCTGTAAATTAATGTGGAATCTTTCACCCCTTCCACCCCTTCCACCTTGAAGTGACACAACGTATGTCACTGAGATGGCCCACGGCCTGGGTGAGTGTGCGTGCTCTGGCTCTGACTCCTCGTCGTGACTTGTGGATAGGGTGTGTTTTGCAGCGAATTATTTCCCGGGATTTTTTTTTTTTTTAAAGCAAAAACTGAGGTAACCCCATGCTTAGAGACAGTGTAGATCTTTGCCGTGAGCTTTCTGCCTGTGAGATGAGTTTCCACTCTCGCCAGCCTCTCCTTCCTGTTCTCTTTCTGCATTGCTCTTTGTCAGCCCAATGTCCTTCAGTGATGATCCTTCAGGATTGATGAGGCAGGATCTTGAAGCAAAACCTGCCATCACTCTCACCATCCCATCTGCACTGTCCCTGAATTTAGGACATCTGAATTTAGGCCAGGTGCCCTGTGTCTAATGTCATGCTTCTCTTTTTATGGAAGAGACCAGATGCTCTGTCCCAGGCTTATGGTGCCTTGACTTTAGAAAGGCTTTTCGGTGAACAGTGGTGTCTTTGGTGCTCCAGTGCTTTTTAGCACTCTGGAACACGGTACGGGATGAGCAAGAAGGAGGCCTTTGTTCTGGGAAGTGATGGAAAGGCAGTTGTGGATAGGATGTGGTGAAGGCAGAGTGGCATTGGGTGTTCCCTCCAGAGCTTTTGTAGCCATTCAGTAAAAGGAAATAAGGAATGAACTAGGGATCAGGAATCGATACCTGTAAACCATCTGGACCCAAATATTCTCTTTCAAAAGTCTTCACATGCCCTCAGAGTGTATGGAGGCCATGGTCTGAGTTGGAAGGTCATGGAAGAGAGAATTGGTGTTAGAAGGGAGAGCCCTGAAAAGATCTCGTGCCAGGGAGAGATGTTGGTTGTTTGGATCAAGGTGCTAGGAGTGGTCAGGTTTACGAGAAACTGTGAAGGCAGAGCTGATGGCACTTACTGAAGGATTGATGGTAAGACAGGAGTGAGGGGGAGGGGTCAGGAAGGGAGTGGGCTGAGTCGTCAGTGATGGTGCCTTTAAGTGAGGTGAAGAAGACCATGAGAAGAACATGTTTTGAATTGTCTTTGGGAACCGAGAGACGGGTTTGGAGTACTCTCAGATGTTCAAGTGGAGATGTGGACGGGGAAGTTGTCATTCCAGAAGTAAAGGCAGAGGCCGGTCTGAAGGTGTACCTTTCAGAGACAGAGGCCTGCAGCTGCTGCCTGGACCTGCCGTGGAAACTGGGTACAGTCATCTACAGCAGGTGTGGGGAAGAGAGAGGGGAAGAGGACCACGGCTTTGTCAGTCCTCCTGGAGGTCAGGTGAAGAGGAAGGAGGCTGCAGTGGGGTCCCAGAGGGCAGCTTGTCAGGGAAATCAGTGGACTATGGACATCTTCACTTCAAGGAGGGGCTTCATATTCAGGTCCAGTATTAATGGTAACCTCAAGACAGAATGAAGCATTCCAATTCTTACCGATTCTGAATTGGAGTTTGTTGAACTCGATGGTTTTTGAGAGATTCCATCATTTCCTGAGCCCCCATGTTCTGTCACGTCAGACCCACCTGTCCACATGGCACCTGGGCCAGGGCCCACGTGGTTTGCTTATCAGGGCTTTTTTGGTAACAGTGCTGATATGACAGCTCAGAAGGTCTCCTCGTCTGTGTCTGACCTCTGTACTGTCCAGACTGTCCAGAGGTCATTCTGATGGAACAGGTTAATCAGTCCCAGCACCATTTACATTTTCTCATGTGAGTTATGAAGGCACGAGTGAATCCCGAACCACCTTCACTGTCATTCTCTTGTGTCTGTGAGGCATCCAGCCCATGGGTTACGATGCTTGAGGCCATGCTGCATAATTTCAGGACGACTTCCCTTGGACAGTCTCTTCTGTGACCCTCCCTGTGAGCTAGTTTTTCAGTCTCTTCCTGCCAACATGTTTTCATATGTTTATGGTTCTCAGGTAGGCTAAAATAATGGCTTTATTCCATGATTTACCCTCTTTCTTTTTTTTATATTTTTAAAAGATGCTAATTTCACAGTTGGTATTTTACACATCATAAACTTTCATCGTTATTCACTTGTGAATTTGAGCGTTTTTGTAGTTTTTTGTACATAGTTTTATTTTTTCTTATTTTTTGAAATGTTGATGAAATTGTCATAGTTACTCTCGTTTTATATTTTAACCATTAAGAAAGTTTTGTATTTTTTCTATTAGTGATCCCATCAGTTGGTATATACTGAGTTGTCTTCTTAGGATTCATTAGGATTTTGCTGTGAAACCCCATATGTGTTTTAAAGCTTAATCGTATCATATCATCATATCCTGCTCTTGGTCTTAAACTGTTAGCCGATTGAGAAAAAAGCAAATAGCGCAATTTGGTCAAATGGCATTGTTTCCGTCTTCTTGCTCATTGCATCAGGCAAGTGCGGCTCACAGTTTTACTGTTTACTAGTCACTTTATTTACTTATTTTTAAAGAGTTTATTTATTTATTTGACAGAGAGAGAGACAGCCAGCGAGAGAGGGAACACAGGCAGGGGGAGTGGGAGAGGAAGAAGCAGGCTCCCAGCGGAGGAGCCTGATGTGGGGCTTGATCCCAGAACGTGGGGATCACGCCCTGAGCCTAAGGCAGATGCTTAAGAACTGAGCCACGCAGGCGCCCCTACTAGTCGCTTAAATTTTAACTTTGCTACCCTGCTTTATTCTCTGTTCCCTGCAGTTTTGAGGTTCCCTGTGTGTGTGGCTTCATTGCTTTTTTTCCCTTTATTTTCTGGACTTGGACCTATGTGTATTATTTCATTAACTTTCTGCCATAAACCATATGTCGTTCCGCTCCCGTTCTCGTTTCCTTCCGTTCGAATGAAGCACCATTGCAGCAGACTGCGAGAATCCCCATTGTTTTGGACGGTTCTGGGCTGCTGTCTTAGTTCTGTCACTTAGGAATTGTGAGGCCTTTGGCAAGGAGCTTAGCGTTTCTGTGTGTAAAAGGAAGTAATAATAATATTTATTTTAGAAAGTTGTGAAATTTAAATAACATGTCATGAATTTTCTCATATAAAGCAAACTACTCAGTACATTACCTAGAAGGTTTTCTTGAATCTGATTCAAATGCACCGGTTCCTCCAGTCTCTCTTCAGACCCTGAACAGCCAGTGCTTGGTTTCCCACGTTGCATTTCTAGACAACTCACTGTTCTTTTGAAGGCCGTATATACTTTGGTTATAATGTGACTTGTGTGTGTCTGTGTGCGTGCGTGCGTGTGCTGTGCGTGCCCGCAAGCACATGTGCATTTTAGTCTGCCTCTTGAATGCAGAGTTGGTGTCTTTCTTCAGTTTTGGAACCCTTTGGCTATTACCTCTTTGCATATTGCTTCTGTCTCCCTCTTTTTCTGGGACCTCAAGTAGAAGTATGATGGGCCTTTCTATGTGTCCCATGTGTCTTCTGTTCTTTCCATTCCTTCTTCTCCTTACTCATCAGTTTCGGTAGTGTCTATTGACTCTGTCTCAGAATTCACTAGTCTTGTCCTTTGCTCTGCTGAGTTTTCTGTTAAGCCATCTGATGAGTGCTTGATGCAGGATAGTTTATCTTGCAGGTCTACAATGTCCATGTGATTTCTTCTTTTTCTCTATTTGTCTTAACAAGATGATCATACTTATTTGAGTCTTGGGTTATTTTTTTTCTGAATTATCAGTTGCATTTTCCTTCCCGTTTGCATTTCTGGTAATTCCCTGGATGTGTGCATAACGTGGTGGATGAAAGAGCATAGAGGCCCAGATGGTTTCATTGGGTTGGTAGATAGTCCCTTTCTTCTGTTAGATGCCTCCAGCTTTCAGTGACCCTGTGGTGTGTCCCTATTTTTCACCTGTGGACATTCTGTGCTTTGATTAAGACCCACTAGGCGGAAGTGGGCTCTCTCTCCTCAGCACTCAAAGATTGCACAACATCTCTGTTTGTCCTTTCAGGGGTTTTGAGCTTCATACTTGGTCTCACACCCCATGCAGCTTAGTCGTTGGCCAGCTCTCACGCGGCTGGGTCTGTGTTTGTGGCAGGCCCCTTCCCGTGAGCAGAGGTTCATCCCCTTGGTGCTGTGAGGCCACAGTTGCTTCACTTTGTCTCGTCCCCTTCACCTCCCCCTTGCCAAAGCACACGTCCTGTGGGAACATCGCCTTGCATCTGGGCCTCCTCGAGTTTCCCATCTGTCACTGTGTGGTGTTCAGGATTGATGCTGGTGTTCTTTTATCCCAGTGGAGCCCCTCAGCCTGGGGCAAGGCTGATGTCCCGAGCTGGAATTGGCAAGTGATCTGGGGAGAAAATGGTGTTCCATCATCGGCTTCCCTTGGGAAGGGCTCACTGTTCTCTGCACGGGCAGTGACCTAGTAGCTCTCGCCATCCAGCAGCTTCCTTCATATCCATTCCTGGGGCGCAGCATTGGTTAATCAGCCTTTTCTGGTGGGTTGGGTGGAGGCTCTGGCTTGCCCCCTGTATATATCCTCTCAGGAAGTGAAGTCCCAGATTTAGTTGAAAACTTAGAAATTGTGATTTGTTAATATCTTCGGGATGGTAGTGAACAAGTTGTTAGTAACTGATGATGGAATAAAGCAATGCACGTAGCAAGTGTCCCATTACAGCCTTTTGGATTGGATACAGAGTTCATTCTTCACTTTACACAAGAATGTGTATTTTTTTTCTTTTTTAAAAAATTTTTTATTTAAATTCAGGTTATTTAACATATAGTGTATTATTAATTTCGGGGGTAGAATTTAGTGATTCATTAGTTGCATGTAACACCCAGTGCTGGTTACATTAAGTGCCCTCCTTAATGCCTATCCCCCACCCACCTTCCCTCCAGCAACCCTCAGTTTGTTTCCTAGAGTTAAGAGTCTCTTATGGTTTATCTCCCTCTCTGTTTTTATCTTATTTTATTTTTCCTTCCCTTCCCTATGTTCATCAGGTTTTTTTCTTAAATTCCACGAGTGAAATCACATTGTGTTTGTCATTCTCTGACTGACTTATTTTGCTTAGCATAATACCCTCTAACTCCATCCATGTCGTTGCAAATGGCAAGATTTCGTTCTTTTCGATGGCTGAGTAATATTCCATGTTAGCTACATACCTCATCTTCTTTGTCCATTCATCTGCCGAAGGACATCTGGGCTCTAGGTATTTATCTAAAGGATACAAAAATAGTGATTCGAAGGGGCACATGCACCCCCATGTTTTTAGCAGCAGTGTCCACAATAGCCAAAACGTGGAAAGAATGTATAATTTCTAGCTGTGTTATTGAAACCACATTTGAATAACATTAAGAACAATTCATACAGCAATTATACTCTTTATTTTTTTTCAGTGGTTGGTATTAATTTTAAAAGATCCTAAATTTTTCTTATTTGAACTATTTTTGAGGATTGACTTACATGTAAGATTCTCAGTAAATTTGAAAGTAGTTGTTTGTTGAACTGAGCAATTAATAAAATTTTACAGAGACAGTGTCCTGAGTGTGATTCTGGATAATTACAAGTGCAGAAGCAAACACACAGATAATATTCTTATCATAAAGCCAGAGGATGAGGAAGTAAATTTTTAAAAATAGGATTATTTTTATTACAGCTTTTAAAAAAATATATGATCTGATTGCATGAAAAATTCTTGCTTATACAGTTCAATTTTGAAATTTTCTTGCCTCTTTGTTAAAGAGATTCAAATAACTTCTCAGTGGTTTATGCTATAGCACTTTCCATGTTTTTTTCACTTAAATATTATTATCCCTCTTTGCTCTGTTTTAAAGTGTTTCCAGCTCTTTATTATGGAAATTTCCAATGCAGAGTCATCTTAAAGGAGGACCAGGGTGCTCACTGGGTCCTGTCACCTTCGGAGTTAACTGTTGTAGCATCTGTCTTACTTGCTTTCAGCCCTGGTTTGTTTCCCTTATTCCCACTGAATCTCCAGTAGGAAATCAGTTGAATTTTATTTGGGGGATTTATCCTTCTGTTGGTTTTAAACATAAGCAAATATGGAATATGTTGTATGTGGAGGCTTAAAACTGTAATTAAAATTTTTTTCACAATACTAATCAAGCAGTCACTGAATAACACTGATTTTCCACAATTGATTTTCCCTTTATAGTAGAGATTCATAAGTAATTTGGATAAATTCAAAGATCAGTAGGTGTGGGAACCAAGATCTGAAAGAAGGCCATCCAGATCTGGAGCCTGTCTTCGCATCTCTCACCCCTGCTGCCTGGCGGGGCATGCAGACCAGATCCTTCTGCTTCCTTCAGCCTCTGTCTCTGGATTCATGATACAGCTGTAATATTTTAGGCCCTTTCTACTTCCCTGTGTTCATAGATTATTCCTGCTGAAGCGTGACCCTTTGATTATCTTCCTTACAAACCAAACGGAGCAAGGGTGCTCTGTGCCTCCAAATGACGTTTTGGAGTTTTTATGTTGTTCCAAGTTCTGCACAATACGTATCCAAAATACCAATTACATTTACTTCTCCTACACAATTCCTTAGGATTTGGGACATGAACATTTTTATGCTCATGGTTATGCAAATTCTTGATTGCAAGTTTTGGAATGTACTGGAAACTCTTCCACGAAAGGATATTCTTGGGTTTGTTGCTGCTTTGCCTCTTCGTTGCTTGATTCAGCCAATTAAAGAAAATTCCTTGCTTCTCAGTAATGATCATATTCTGTCACATTTATGGTTCCTTGTGCTGATGTTGAGTTTGAGGTAGGCGGTAGGTAGAATGGTCCACCTTCAGGATCAATCCTCCCATCAGGTTCATTTTGTGAAAGAGCTGAGTGGGATTCCATCTGAGTGGGATTTACACTTCCCTCATCATTATAACTTTTTTTGTACTTTTTTTGTTGAAGACTTACTTCTTACATCCTGAGGGTTAAGGTTTATTTCTCTCTTTTCTTACTAATTTAAGCCTACCTAATCACAAATAAACACTTTTCCCCCCAATTACTTGTCTGATATTTCTGTCTATCTTTTTGCAAAAGAGTGTGAGATTTTACTCTTTATATTAAATGTAAATACAGTATACACAAACCTCTAAATGCTTTCTCCAGATGATGCACTTGCAATAAAATTAGTTTCTTTAATGTTTTCCCCACTCAATGTAAAACTTAATTCTTCCTAAGATGACAAGTATATGATAGTATATTTAGGTATAAAAACGTGGTAACTGATTGTTGTCTTTTCCATAAAATGGAAACAGAATAGATAAAATTTTTTTTTCCTAAATTCTGTTTCTACAAACCAGTGCATTTAAAAACCTTTCTAAATGTTTATGATTCTTAATCTTGACATTGTTATTAATACTCCATTTTTTATTTTATTGTTATGCTAGAATACTGTTGGCTTTTTGATTGTTTGGTGGCTTTGATTTATTTAAACCAAGAATTTGGTGGTATAGAAGATGAAAAACATTTTGTTTGTATGTTTCACTCAATAATGATATAATCAGGCATGGCATTTGTCATTTAAATTTGTGTCTATAAAGCTCGATATGCAGACTCTTATTCTAATAAGGATATAATCTAATTGCTGAATGTGTCCTGCATTTTAGTGTACATGTATATTAATGGTTTTGACTTTTGATCAATATGCATGTCAATAAATAAGCCTATTAAAAATTGTGGATACAGTTCAGGTATTACGTTAATAAGTAGGGAATTGCTTTCTGTAGATCTCTATCTTGTTATGATTCCTTTTCCTTTCCTCTGTTAAATTTACTAAGGACTTCATTGATTCTCTTCTGTGTTTGGTGCTAAAATCTATCTCTGAATAAAACCTCATTGCTGTTTTATGTTAATTATTTTTCAGTTGATTTTTCATTGATCCGAAGGCTTACTATGCTCATTCTAGCACATACCCTGCAGTCAGACTGTGGAGTTACTACCCTGCTGGCTGATACATCATCAGCACAATTGGTAGTAAGAATCTCCGCTCGTGGATACTGCCGTGCTTTTAGGAGGAACATGTCACAGGGAAACGTCCCATGTGTCACTTTTCTTTTAGCGATTTGAATTTCTGATTCTTTCTGACAAAGAATTGCAGAGACTAAACTTGGCACCTTTTCTGTAGTCTTGTGTTTTTTATAGTGTGTCTGAATGATGTCTCGATGTTAAAACATACTAAAAGTTTCCTTATTACTTTTGTTCCCCTCACTTTGATGAAATTTATGTTCTTAATTCATTTCATAAATAGTTCCCACACTTCCTCTTACTTGGTTTTATTGGTTGGCATTTTCCCCCAAAATCATGTCACTGATATTTAGTTAATATAGAAAAATACATGTATATATTTGAGAGCATAAAGGAGTAATTTTTTACTATACTGTTTTGGTTTATGAAATACAAAATGCAAAGTACTTCGTACGTTTTTGTATGTCACTTATGATGCTATAAATTAGTATTATGCCATTTATATTTGTTTTAAAAGTTAATCTGTTTAAATAAATAGAAAAATACATAAGTAAATATTTATTAAGAACTGTATATGTTCAAAATCCTGTGATGGTGGTTTTGGGCATGTGAAGATTTTTAAAAGGTGGTAAATATTCCCAAGGAGCCACAGTATTGGGCAGGAATTATTTTAGGTGTGACTATGAAGTATTTTTACAGCGTATTTTTATAGACCATTTTAAAAGCCACTGATAGATTCTGAAGCTACTCTAAGTTTTATGGATATCAGATTATGGGTTATCCAAAGTCTGGTGGCCAGTATTAGTCAGATTGTGCATTTTCATTGGACAGTTTATCTATTGGCTCAAAATTTCATTTTTTTAATGTAGAAGGGAAATCCAAAAGTTTTTAATTAATTGTTGTGTCAATTTGTTACCTTAACTCAGCTTGGAAATGTGAGATGACCCTTGACCCAGTCTTACAGCGGGCTTTGCATCCTGCCCTCCCAAGGTCTGGCTTGTGTCCACGCTGTGCCCACGCTACTCTTCTGAGCTCGTTGGAGTACGAATCACAAGTGCTGGGACAGTACTAGTCGCACAAGCGTGCCTTCCTCCTTTACTGTGTATGCCAGGCTCGAACCCGTGACTTGTTTCCTGTGGGTCAGGTTATCCCACACCTGATTTGTTGACATGCATTGTTCTTCAGTTCTCGACATGTAAATAATGAAGTCAAGTTTGTATGGTACATTCCGTTGTCATTTTAATTTCTACATCCCTCATACATTGTAGTATTTATTTCTTATGTTGTACTTTATATATAAGATGATGCCCTCAGTATATTGATTGTCAATTTGTGCTCGAAATTTTGCATATGCATATAATGGCTACTTGCGGATTTGTTTTTACGTTATCAAACAAATTTTTTTACTCTGATGCTCTCCTTGCTTTGACTAAAATAAGCAAAACTCTTTTACACACGGTTGTATTTTAATCCAACAGCTGCCTTCTTACACAATTTTTTAAACACATTTTGGTTAAGCCAGAAATCCACATGCAAAATACAGCACAGAGGAATATCACATGTATTTCTGGCCCTCTCTGGAGGGCTGAGGAATAGATAACATTCATTCATATATGGCTAGTTTCCAATCTTGACAGTCGTTATTCAATATATTCCATTAGTATAACTGTAAAGCATGTTTTCCATTGTATTTAGCTGGGTTGAAGGTGACTGAACAGGAAAAAACACTAAATGTGAGTAAAGACTAAAGCATTTTGGCATGAGTCTTGATAAATGATAAAGGAAATAATCTTTGTCTTGCTCCTGCGCCCTTCTGTATGGAGACGTGTCACAGCTGGGAGCGCAGCTTGGTGGTGACAGTGTCTTTCACCTCCCTGAGAGGAGGTGTCCCGTGCCAGCAAAGTCTGAGGCCTCCACTGCAGGGTCACCACGTGGTGGCCAGTTGTGGAGAATGCCGAGCCTCTGGAAACTTCCTCTTGGGCTGGCAGTGAGTCTCCGATGGAACGGGCCTTCAGGAAGTAGCTGTCGAAGCTGGGTTTGGGGTGAAAAGTGCCCGTACCGTGTGTTTGGTATTGTTTTATCAGCGGTGAATCTCAATTATTCCCAAGTACTTTTTGGCCTCTTCTCCATAATTTTCATAAACACAGTGCTACTTACAGGGTAGTGTTATTGCTACTTCCAAGAGTCTTCTTATTTTCAAAATCTGTCCTGTGGGAGTGATAGGGTCTTGCCAGTGCAGGCGTGTGGACTCTTAGTGTGGCTAAGAGGTGTTTGCTCTTCGTTCTTTCCCGTAGTACTCAAGTGATAGGGAATGTGGTTGCTTATAAGCACGCTCCTGTTCGTTTCTGGTGCTCTTCCCCATCTATGGTAAGTGACCGTTGAAAAGACAGGGTTGTGTAACTAGTCCTTTGGCAACTTGGCATTCTTCTGTTGCTGGCTTTGTTTGAGTTTTTATCAGATGCTTTTGTTACCTAATGCTGACTGGGGAGCTGTGGAACAGCATTTTGGACAGTGTAACCAGCATCTGCAGGCCTTGTTCCCCTAATGTTGGCTGAGTGACTAACCTCTCAGACGCTTTCATAAGACGGGATACAGTGAGAATGTGGTGAGGTCCAGCTCAAATATTATTTAATGGAGCCTTCTCATAGTGGGATTTTTTTTAAAATCAGTGTTTTTAAATTATTCATTACAGTATCAGATATTAAAACACTTCCTTAAGTAAAAAAACAAAACAAAAACACTTCCTTAAGTATCTTTTTTGTATTGATGAATTTTAATTTTGAGAATTTTCTCAGTAGTTTGTTCTTCTAAAGCTATCAATTCTCTATAAATATCTGAAAACGAGAGCTTTTGAGAAGCCTGATTTATGCTGAATTTCATGGGTTACAAAAAAGGATAAAATTCATGGTACTTGACATTAAGGAGCTTACAATGCAAGGTGCTTGCCTTCTTCACTATTCTTGTTGTTGTTTTTACTTAGCTTTCCTTCCATAGGAAAAGTGAGATGAGAACCCTAGTTTTGATAATGGCGTCATTTGGCAAACGTTTATTCAGCAGATATGCCAGTTCCTGCTAGGTGCTAGGAATGCAGGGATTAGTAAGATCTGAGACCGGGGGAAGGAGGCAGTAGGAGGGTTGTTCGCCATGTGCGGTGGTTGGTCAGGTGTTAGAGAAATGCACAGTGCATTATGGAAACAGAAGGGAACAGAATTGAACTACCTTAATCTTGAAGGTAACTTTCCTAACTACCTGTTTGTTAAAGGGTGATGGAGAAAATCCAGCGACATTTAAGTGATACAATTGGCAGCGTTGGTTACAGAGTGAGTGAGTACCAGGCGTGAGGGAGAACCGGGAGTGAGGAATGACGTGTCTTCGGTTTCTGATTTCGTCAGGTGGGTCCACCGCCCTACCCTCCACTAATGATGACCCCACCGTAAGTAGCTGCAGGGGGCATCTGTGGCCCTGAGCTTAAGAGAAATTGTAGTTTAATGGTTCAAGTAAGTACACAGAATAAGTTCTAGAACACTTCTTTTTGAAGACATTCCGAAGAGTTCAGAAGATGAAGGCATAACACGATCTACTATCAAAAATGTGTTTTTCCAGCCACACATATTGGTTTCCTTTAAGTTTGGGACCCCTGAGCACAAGGGGACCTCATAGGGTCCTGCCACACTACCACATTCCTCCAGTTCACCTCCCTCCCCCTGTTGCCTCAAACCACCCATCATGACCCTTCTCGCTCCCTGAGAAAGTGGAAGGTATTCATCACTTCTCTCCCACCAACCTTACCGGCCCATCTGCACGTACGCCCGCATTCCTGGCCTCCCTGCCTGTTAACGTGGGTGGGCTGGCATGCCCTCCGCTCGGGCAGCCTGCCATGCGTGCATTTACCCTCCCTCCACCCGCGGCTTCCAGAGGTGTCCTCCCCTGTCTTCTGTGACACCAAGGGTTTTCTCTCGTCTGACGGGATTATTCCCACAAATGTCATCCGACTCTAATCTCTTCCATCCTGAAAGTAGAAGCCGATTCCCTCAACGACGCTCCAGTCCAGGGATCCCCTCCGCATTTATCTACACTGCTGTGCGGCAACACCCCTCATAGAAGTTGTCTGTTCTGTCTCCCCCGTCTTCCCTGTACTCCTTCCAGTGGGGCTCAGCCCTAACTCTAAGCCTTGTCAAGGGCACAGTGACTTCTGTGTTGCCAGTTTTAGGGGTCAGGTCCGAGCCCTCATCGTCACCTGTCACAGTGTCACGCGGGTCACCTCTGTCTTCAAGCTGCGCTGTCATTTGTCTTCTAGGATGTTACTTCGTCTCCAGTGTCACTGGCCTCTCCTGGTCAGCACCGCCGTGCTTCTCCCTCCTCATCTTCTCTCGAGCTGTTGGGGAGCCCGGGGCTTCATCCGAGGCTTGCTCCCCCACCCCACCCATTCTGGTTTCCACGTGTACACGTCTCTGTTCCTGTCTTTCTCCGTCTTGGCTCCACATATGCCCTTGTTTGGGGCAGCTTCCTAAGCACTCTCATGTTATTTAAGGCCCGGATCTCTTTTCTGAGCTTCCATGCCTCCATTGCCAACCTCCTACTAGACCTCTCCCAAGCAAATGGAAGCTCTGCGTGCACCCCAGTGTCACTCTGGTATGCACCCCCCCCACATTCCTCCCCACCTGCCCTTCTCTTCCTAGTCGCATGGCGCTTCCGTGATTCTGCTCGTTTACACCAAAGCTTTGGAGCAGACTTTTCCTGCTCTTTCTTTTTTTCCTGTCTTTTAAAGATTTTATTTATTTATTTGACAGAGACAGCCAGTGAGAGAGGGAACACAAGCAGGGGGAGTGGGAGAGGAAGCAGCAGGCTCCCAGGGGGGAGCCTGATGCAGGGCTCGATCCCAGAACACCAGGATCACGCCCTGAGCCAAAGGCAGATGCTTAAGGAGCCACCCAGGCGCCCCTTTCCTGCTCTTTCTCTCACAACCCTCATTAAAATGTCCGTGAGCCCTGCCAGCCTCCTTGTAAGTGAATGGGGATCTTGGCCACGCCTGTGCTCCTCCACCTCTTCTCGCCCCACACGGCCCTCGGAACTGTGCTGTCCAAGTGCAGGCCGATGGGGCTGGCCCCTGCACCACGCCGTGCAGTAGTGTCCCAGCTCTGGGTGCCCTGCGTGCCCCGAGGGGCGAGGCCATGCCTGGACTGGCTCCTGCTCCGCGTCTCCTCCCCTGTCCTCTCCTTGTCCTTCACGCTGCAGAGGAGGCCTAACACAGCAGGATTGAGGCTCTTGCCTTAGAGGGGCCTGCCTGCAAGATGGGCTCTTGGCTGGCATGTGGGCACCTGGCACTTCATTCTGTTCCCTGAACGACCGGGATGGTCCGCTGTGCCAGGACGGTTTGCACAAACATCATGATTGATGGTGGACTCCCACTTTGCTTCTGGGAGTCTGGAGGTTTGGTGTGTGCCTGGTAGAGGGGGCGTATGTCACTGGCCCCCAGTATGAGCCTTGGGGGCTGAGTTTCTAATGGGCTTCCGTGGGCAGAAATATTTCCTGAGAGAGGAGGACACTAGGTGCCCCTCACTGGAGGGAGAGAACCTACGGGGCTTCATGCATGGAATTCCCAAGACCTCACCTGTGTCATTTCCTGGTTGACCGTCGATATATCCCTCTGCTGTGATGGACTGTGGCTGACGGTACAACCGTCGTCCAATCCTGGGAGTCCTTCTAGTGAAAGCCAATGACAGGGTGGTCTTGGGACCTCCAAAGGCAAACGTTGCCTTAGCGTCAAACTTGCCCCCGTGCTGGCACTCTTTCCCATCCCATAGTTTTACATGTTGATCTTGCCACCTTGTACAGTAAATATTGACTGAGCAATCCATCGCTTCCCCTTGCTAGATTGGATTTTGAGACTTTTATCCAGTGCTCTGTCTCTAATGTCTAGAAGAGTGCCTGCCGCCTCGCCAAGGTTCACTACGTAATTATTGAATGACAAGCATTTAGAATGGGTACAGATGGTGGGTGTATGGGAACTTAGCAAAGAAGGGGGCATTACCAATGTGAGAGATGGGGGTGAGGAAAATGATGGGCTGAACATTGGGGAGGGTTTTTTTGCAGGAGGAAAATCAATTTTCTAGAGCAAGGGAAGCAGTGGAACGCTGTGACTGGAAATGCATTTCAGGATTTGTCTGGAAGACTTGGCCAGTTTGCTTGTAGCAACCCAGAAAAAGTGGGCGGGGTGTGTACCCCTGGCTCCATGTACCCAGGGGAAGGACAGGGAGTGGCGCCCAGGGTATCGGCATGGGTCAGATAGGCACGAGGTCAAGCAGTCCTCTGACGTCTGGGCATCATTTGTGTCGTTTGGCAACACTGCAAAGCCACGAGGGCTCCCTTCCTGTGAGGCCAGGCACTGAGACAGGGTCTCCATTCCCGGGAGTCCTGACTTGTCGGTCAGCATCACCACCCGTTACAAACAGGCTCTTCACCAGCTTGACGGTTACTATTATAATAATTGTAGTCAGCCCCAAGTGAAAAGCTGCAGAGATGACAGTGCCGGACAACTGGCTGCTTTTCTGGAATCGGAAGTGCACATGGTACCTGTTTGATCAGCTGCCGGTCGTTGACGGGCACATGGTTTCATTTCCCCCTTTACCGCTCATTCCAACTTACCGGGAGTTGAGAGCTCTAGGATACAGAGCATGACTTGGAACACAAGTGTGTTTGGTCCTGGAGCTCTCAGTCTTTTTGCTGCTTCGCAGTGCCGCCAATTAGGACGTGAAGTGCAAGTTTAGTCTTACGAACAGGAGTCCACGACGGGAATTATTAGAACAGGGCATCTGTCCTGCAGAGAAGGGTGTGGAGAAAGACACTCAGGATGGAAAGCAGGTAGTGGTGGTCGATGGTGAGGTAGCCGTGTTCTGGGAGAGCGATGTTCTACCAGGAGTGATTGCGGCAGGCCGCGTGGGGGCTGGCAGAAAGCTAGGGATGCCTACAGATATGTTTGCCTTCTCACTGTCCGTATTTTCAGAGATTGGACCAGGATATCAGTCATCCTCAGCTCAGGAATCCCCACAGAAGAGCTGCTGTCCTGAAAGCAAGTGTTGATACTAGTGTTATTTTGGGAAGTCTTTATTGAGCAGTGTGTCCTTTAGGTTTCAAGGCATTAAGATGCTCAGTATTTTTTTAATACATTTTTAAAAAATATTTTATTGATTTATTTGATGGAGAGAGAGACAGCCAGCGAGAGAGGGAACACAAGCAGGGGGGAGTGGGAGAGGAAGAAGCAGGCTCCCAGCGGAGGAGCCTGATATGGGACTCAATCCTGGAACGCCAGGATCACGCCCTGAGCCGAAGGCAGACGCTTCACAAATGAGCCACCCAGGCGCCCCTTTAATACATTTTTGAAATGTGTTTAGATTATTAAAAAGTCAAGCTTATTTTAGTTTCAGTATGAACAGAACATGGGTGTCACCGTCATGAACCCGAAGGAGTAAGCCTGCAGGAAACTGAAGCCTGGGGTAGTGGCTCTGCATGTCTCTGTGTCCAGCTGTGCGGTCTTGCTCTCGTTCTGGGCTGGCCCTCTGTTGTTTTAAAATGGAGGGTTATGATGTATCGGTCAGTATGACATCATAGCAGCAGCTCACAGTCTATTTTTCTGTCTCTTTTATATTAGTGTATTTTCCAGAACTAACACATAAGAAATTTAGAATAGTTAAAATACTTAAGAAAATTAGAACGTGCGTAAGAGAAGTCCAGTAATTGTCATGGGAACCTGGTGTGCAGTGAGATGGGGAGATGGGGATTGTAACTGGCACTAAATGTAGCACGGAGCCTCCCCACCGGCAAAAAGCACACATAAGCACCCTTGCAGACCTGCTTTGCTTACAGGCTGTTTATTCTCTAATCTGAGGCTGTGTTTTACTCACTGGGAGAAACAACCTTATCCTTCTGTGCCAGAAGGGATTTGGTATTTTGGGGTTTTGTTATTAGGTTGCTTTCCTTTTGCAGAACTTAAAAAAACTTTATTCATTTGGCTCTTTTTAGAACGAAGGGGGATGAAACCGCACTGAGCGAGGACCTTTCTCCAGGGCTGTGTGCGGGCGTGGGCGTCGGCATACGGTTTCCTGGCTAGATGGCGTGGGAAGTCTCCCAGAGCCTGCCTCAGGGCGAGCCCACCATGCCCTCGGTCCATGCCCTGCTCGCCTTCTCTGCGCGTTTCACCTTCCTTACTGCCGTCATGTTTGCTGGGGCCACAGATGGTGCTCTCCTCCAGGTTCCCCTCTCTGGCATCGGCTGAAGTGTGTGCCAAGTGTGTGCTGGTGTTTGGTGGAGCCCATTCTCTTTAGAAACCAAAGAGCAAATTTTAAAAGTGAAAGAACTTTCTTTATCCCTCTCTGGTCTGGGGAAAACCAATCCCAACTCTACTTCTGTCATGTTTACTGGGTGGGGGTGGGGTTGGGTAGAGATGTCTACCAAAATGTTAATATTTCCCACCCAAAAAAGAAACAAAACCTAGAACCTCTGTATCTTCTTGCCCGTCTGATTTGGCTTTGTTCGTACTTGGTGTCCCGGCTCCCCACACAGAGTGCCCTGCAGGAGAGGGGGAAGACTGTGAGCACACACAGTATGGCTGCGTGTTCGTGGGTCAGGTGAGCAGCAGGTTTCTTGTCCTTATCTCCAGAAGGCACTCCCTGTCACCCTGCTTAGGAGCAGGGCAGACAAGGCCGTCTCCCAAACCCCGCATATATTGAGTGAAGTTTTGTTAGACTCTGTTTTGAGACAGTTTCAAATTTATAGAAAATGTGTGAGAATTAAACGAAGAATTCCTGTCTACCCTTTGTCCAGAGAGCCTGCTTAGTTTGTCCATGATGCCAGTAATGCCTTTGTAGCAAGAGGATTTCGTCCTCTGCCCTTGGCAGCCACCATCTTACTTTCTGTCTCTGTTACATTTAACTCCTGAGGGCCTCATGGAAGCAGTGTCATGCACTATGTGTCCTTTTGTGACTGGCCTGTTTCACTGAGCGTGGTGCCCTCAGGGTCATCATGTGTAGGGGGTTTGGAATGTCCTTCCCGTGGAAGCCTGAGTCGGAGTTCGTTGCGTGAATACCCCAGACTAGTCGTTTATCTGTCAGTGGGCACCTCGTTGGCCGCTACCTTTCGTCTTGTGAATATGTTGCTGCAAACATGCTGTGTAAGTATCTGCTTGAGACCCTGCCCTCATTTCTTTTGGGATATACCCAGGAGCAGAATTGCTGCATCATATGCTAATTTCATTTAATTTTTTGAGGAACCTTCATCCCATTTTCCACAACAACTGCACTATTTTGCATTCCCAGCAGCTGTGCATGAGGACTCCAGTTTCTCCACATCCTTGCTGACACTTGGTATTTCTGGTGTTTTTGGTCTATGGTTGTAGGGTGAGAGAGAGCCTATTTTAATTATAGTATCTTCTTTGGACTACTATATCTCTTTGTTTTTCCCTCACTGTTTATTAGTTTCTCGTATGTAGAGCTTTAAAGTTCATTTGGCATTTTATTTTCATATTTTTAATAGTTGACAAGGAGAATATTTATTTGAAGGTTTATAATTGATGTTTTTTGCTCTGAATGATAGTTTGATGATTTCAGGAATTTTCCTTTTTGGAGTACCTGAATCATACCTTGAAAGGAAAAGAATAATTAAAAATGATTTTCTCCTTTTGACTGTGTTCGAACTTGTTAAATGAAAATGCAGATCAGTAGTTCCATTCAAGTTTTTTAGAAGCTTTATGCTTTTACCTTGAGTATTTATCACTAAAATTTTTTCAGTGATCTTTAAGGTCTTTTTAATGCTGCCAACTTTAGGTAATGGATGTTTTTCTTCTATATGCATAATGAAGTTCGTTATTTGACAGCATCTGATTGCTTTAGATAAGATTTTCTCCGTTCTTTTTTGGGGTGCTATGTCCATAGGAAGGAACACTGGGACACTGGGAGATCTGGGGACTCACAGCTGGAATTCTTGGATTCTAGCACTCGTGCACCCTGGTTCTCTGTTCAGGTGAGGGTTTCTCACTGCACCCAGGCAGCAGCTAGCCCTATTGTGCTGGCTTCCTTTACTCCATGTTCTTATTCAGACCTTTACCACAATCTTCAGATTTTCAGACCTGGCTCTAGTTTTGCACCTCCCCACCCATCCCTCGGTGCCTCCTCCTCTGTCAGGTAGGTAGATGCATTCAGTCACTTGGCACTTACTTTGCTGTGGACTTTTGACTATATTCACCATACATAGCCTCGAGTTACTCCTGGGGGAGACAGGAAATTAGACTGTGATTGTTGGACTAGGTGAAGCGTTTTGTGATGGAATTACGCACAGGGAGGACACCTGAATTAGTTAAGAGCTGGAAGAGCCTTCTACGAGGACATGAGGAAGTGATGAGTTTCACTGGAATCAGTGGCCTGATGCCCAGGGGGAGCAGTACCTTGGGTGGTGTTCCGGAATGAGAGCAGCTCAGCAAGGGATGACCATGCCATCTGGGAATATGCTGGAATTGGTGCCAGATAACGCGATTCTGAAAGCAAGGAATTGGAGTTTCATTCCAAATACTGTCTGAGGTTGTAGAAAGTTGATGTGAGGGTTAGCTTCCCATACTAGAGACCACTCTTCCTCAGCAAAAGGGAAGGGAAGAAAGGGGAGGAACAGAAAATGTGCAAGGAAAGCCAAGCAGTGATGAAACATAAAGGGGATTGTTTTCTTACCTGAAAGGCATGCACAGGTCGGCGGTGTGGGTCGGCAGAGCTGCCCCACCTGGTGCCCAGCCTGGCTCCTCTCTCTCTGCTCACTCCAGAGACACCTGCGGTCCAGTGAACTCCCCAGCCTCCAGCCATGACGTTGTAGTTGCAGGCCGGAAGAGACAGGAACAGAGATGGTCAGGGTAGGGCCCCTCTGCAGAGCCCCATATCTGGAAAGAGTCTTTTTAGAAGTCCTACGTGGTCAGTCTCTTTGGCCTAGTTTCCCTCACTTGCACATATGCTGGCTATAAAGACTGCTGGAAAAGAGCCTTGTGACCTGCTGTTACCAAGAAGGAAAGGCAGAGTGGACATGAGAGGAAGCTCCAATTAGTCTTTGCCACAGGGTACATTAAAGGGTATGAAATGGGTTGATTTGATCAGGTTTTCTTTTTCAATAAATATCTCCTCTGGAAGCCTTATGGGTAGTGCTTTTACTAGAAAGCAGGTTGATTGGAGGCATGGTTCCAGGATAACCCAGGTAAGAGGTGATAAGCTGGCCATCTTGGTCCTCAGTGCTGCAGGAGTTTCCCCGTCTCTGTGGTCTGTCTGCTGTCATTACTGTTCTGTGGGCTCCTTCCCTTCAATATGTAAGCCTCGTTCAAATCTCTTCCCTTTATTTTTTTTTTAATTTTTTTTCTTAAAGATCTTATTTATTTATGTGACAGAGAGACAGACAGCGAGAGAGGGAACACAGCAGGGGAGAGAGAGAGAGAGAGGAAGAAGCAGGCTCCCAGCCGAGGAGCCCGATGTGGGACTCGATCCCGGAACGCCGGGATCATGCCCTGAGCTGAAGTCAGACGCTTAACGACTGCGCTACCCAGGCGCCCCAGATCTCTTCCCTTTAAACCTCTTGTCTCATCCAGTACTGTCCTCCTCGTTTCTCTCTGACACACTTGTTTGAGAGGACAGTGTCCTCCCGTCTGTTTCTTCACCAGTGACTGACTGCTTGCCTCATCCGATCACAATACTTGGTGGTCTACCGAAACTAGATTTGGCCGAGTCACTGGTGATCCCTCACCTGGGGTATGTGGCCGCTTCTTGTCTATCCTGTGCATTGCCCCGAGCGTCGCCTTTGCCTTGGCTTCTGCTTACTCCTCGTGGTTTCTCTTCCAACGGCCTCTGAGAAGCCCAAAGCTGTTCAGAACCAAGATTTGCAAGGCACGGGTCAGGTATACGAGAGATGCTACGGAAGCATCTTACTTCTCTTGGCTTGAGAAGTCTCAGGTGAGCCACTGGAAGGTCCTCATGTGGGGGCAGGAGACTTGAACTCTGAGTTTCCGGAAGGTACTTTACTTAGGTTTCCTTAGGCAACCCTGAGACGTGGGTGTGGTTTCCCTGCTGCACAGACATAGGCTCAGAGAGAGGAAGAATCTTTCCAGGAGCCCTGCTACGTGGTAAAGATGAGCTGCTTGAACCCTCATCTTTGTGATTACAGTGTTCAAGTGCCTTACTTTTCCAAGGTAGGTAAGACAGGCAGATTTAATTCTAAAAAGACCAAGCTCATGTTGATTTGTGTTTCTAGCTGTAGGTGAGGGGAAAAATAACCTTAGAGAGTATCTAAATCAGGAAGATACTGCCTGTGGGTGTAAAATATGATTTTATTCAAGTTGATTTCAAATGTGATGAAATCATTGAAGTTTTAGTAGGAAGAAAAAAAATCCCTGGGGAAACGATGAAGAATTTCAGATTTTGCAGTTGATGTAGATTTCACTTACAGCATTTCCTTCTGAACCTTCATTAGTAATAACATGCTCCCAGAGTTGAGTAGGTTGTCCTTTTCTTTAACTTATGACTTGTTTTATTTTATATATATATATATATATATATATATATATATTTAAGTGTATAAATATATGCACACTTACTGTTATATATATTTACATAAGTTACATATGTAAATGTATATACACATATTTGTTATATGTAAGGACTATATATTTTCCCCCGGACTATCATGTGTAATATCTGAAAATTTGCCATTTTTGTTAACTAGCACTAGAAAAGGAATCACTGGGGTTGAGTGGAGAGAAAGTAAGAAAAGGTAATAAGCAGGAGGAAGAGAGTTATTCTTTTAAACTTACAGCCTGGGGAATAAAAGTGCCTCAGGCTAACATTTCACAGCTTGTGTAAACTATATTTAATTTTTATGTAATACAACACACCGTTCCAAAGCCCACCTCAGGGAACCTCCTGTTCTGAAGTGTTACTGGGGAAATTTGCCACCCTGTGCTAAGGTAATGCTCCCCTCGTGGTGGTCTGTGATCGTGGCGCACAAGCTTTCTACATATTTGCTGTTCCCTCAGGGTGATTTGGGCATTTTAAAGTCACTCGAAGCATGAGGAAGCTAGGTAAATTTCATTCTAGTAGTTGTATTAAGATGTTTCCAGGAGTCAAACAGAACACCTCTGAATAGATTATGTAACAAGGAACCCAGACCTGGTGCACGTTCCAACCAGGAGATGGAGCGCACCTGTGCCTCCAAGGGTGGCTTCTGCCTGTGTGAGCCCATGTCAGGGGTCAGTAGGGGCGTGTCAGGCACCCCGTAAGGGCCGAGCATACAGGTTTAAATAAGAAAGACCAGGTTTCTGTTTTTGAGTGAGCCTACATTCTAGCATTGTAGAAACAGCCTATAAAGCAGTAAGAACAATAAATTTTCCTTCATCCCACGGGGTAATGAATGAGCTTGGTATGGAGGGCGGTACTGCTTTGACTAGAGTGATGAGGACAGCACTGACATTGGGGCCGGAGCCTGCAGGCTGTGTGGTGGGAGGAATGTGCTCACAGGCCCTGACCAGGTTGAGCTGGGAAGTCCCCAGAGCAGACCAAGACTGGTCCGGCTCACATGTCATCAACAGGGGTGAGGGTGGTGGGAGAGAGGCTCTGAGAAGTCTCAGGTCAGCTTCCTGTAGACCTTGTAGGTGCCAGAAGGGCTGTGTGCTGTATCTTGAATTTAACAGAAAGCCCTTGGAGAGGTTCAGGATCTCACGTATCCTTGAAAAGTCACTCAGGCTGATCTGTGGGCAGACGATTGGCAGGGATTGTGGCTGGAGATGGTGGTGACTTGTGCCGGATGGTGGCAGTGGGGACAGGGCGATGGGGATGGATTGGGGGGCCTGTCAATAGGCCAGAAGGTGGCTTGCTAGACTAGATGGTGAGGGCATGGGGAAAGTGGATCCAAGGATGATGCCTAGGTTTGTGCTGTGAGCAGTTGGGTGGATGGTGGTTCCTTCGGCTAAAGTGGAGAGTTTTGGGCAAGAGAGCATCTGAGGAATGTGGGGCCGGGTGGTGTATTCTTTTATGAACACTTAATACCGAGATAGCTTTCAGACATTCAAGTGGACGCCACAAATGATAGGTGAGCTGCATATGTTCATCCTGAGTTTACACGGTTGGGAATCTTTAATATCTCGTGATTTCTGAAAATAATCTTTCCTAAGAATTGTCCCTGAGTTTTTGTTTTTTTTTTTTTTAAATCTGATTTTTTCAAACTTTAGTATATATACCTTTCTCTTTTGTTCATTAGCAGTACAGTAGAGTATGTGATTAACCCTTGGAGTGCCGATGAGTCCCTTTAAGGCAGCTTGCTAATTTAGATCATTGTACCCCTCTCCCCCCACAGTATGGGTAAAATTGTCTTAGCTCGTTTAGAAACTATTCCCTAGTTGTATTTAGTTTCTGTTTCTATGGGCCCTGTCACAGGTATGACCTAATTTCTTCATTTCTTAGCTACTTTTATGCCTGGAAAAATGGAATGATTTGGGTATGAAGAAATCTCATACACCCTTTCCTTTCCTTTCCTTTCCTTTCCTTTCCTTTCCTTTCCTTTCCTTTCCTTTCCTTTCCTTTCCTTTCCTATCCTTTCCTTCTCTTTTTCCTTTTCCTTTTCCTTTTCCTTTTCCTTTTCCTTTTCCTTTTCCTTTTCCTTTCCTCTCCTCAGAAAAGGCTTACATTGCCCCTCTGTTGACTGTGTTAGTCTGGAAGGGCTTCTTCTGAGAGCAGTTGTCAGCCCTTGACCTTTTTCAGAGCCTCTGTGGGAGGCAGCTTAGGACTCCTTCCAGCTCATAGTCTTTTTCCTGATGTGGAAACAGCTACCAGAACAAACCTGATTAACAAACCTGATTGTCCAGATCTCGCCTTTGCAGCTCTGTATCCATTGCACGCATCTGGCCGTCGACTCTCAGTGGGACCGACACACCTACCACCCCTCCTTCATCTCTCACTATTGATGGGAAAGCAGTTGCGTTCACTACACATTGCTTCCAGTGTCTGATGTCATGGCAAGATGCACGGTGGGACGAACTGGCTCCTGGCCTCTGGGGGCTTACGGTTCAGATCGAAGCAGACACAGCCCAGTGTGCTGCTGTGATGATGTGGCAGGTGCCGTTTTCCAGTAAGAACAGTGCCCGTGGGGCAGAGGAGGGACAGGACTGCTGCTCAGGAATGTTCGGAAGACTTCATTTAAGTCTAGAATTTTGTTGGTTCAAGATAAAGGAAGTGAATTCCTGGGAGAAAGAGAATTTTGAGTGAATGTGTCTGTATCTTGAATGAAGGGGTAGTGGTGGTGAGTTCTCAAAAAGAGAGGCCAGAGCCTGTGAGATGCCGATTTTCACGCAGGAAGAGGAGTTTATTGGGCCAGTATTCAGTTGCTCCGCTGCTAGTGCAGTGCCAGTCCCGCCAGGAAACAGAACTGTAAAATGAAAACGATACCGGCCCCACGGTGGAGAAGCTAACGTTCTAGGAGACAGGTCCTGCAGCACAAAATAGCGGGAGTCGGGATGGCGTCCCGTTGCGGGAGCTCCGTGGTAGCAGTGCTTACAGTGTGTCCTGTGGAAGAGATGGGCCCGGGGCCGGGCTCAGGAGCTGGTGCGAGGACACCTAGAGCAGGAAGGTGGCGCATGGCAAGATACGTGTTTCTGGAAGCTTAATGGGATCCAGTATTATAGAAGAGTTCTTTAAGATACTTGCAATGAGGCGAAGGGGAGATGGGTTAAAAACTAGAGGAGATAAATGTTTCGCCATGGGCATTTACTTGGAGGCTTTGAGTATAAAATTTAAAAGACTGACAGCCTCTCATTGTTCAGCATCTTTCCAGTCACAGCACCCCTCTGCCTCTCGCCTCAGCTCCTGGGCCACAGCACAACTGCCCTTCATTTGCCAGCTTGAAGCCCCCCTCTGTACCCCCTTTTTACTGTTGGTGTCACAGCTGGTCCCTGCCACTGTTTGCTGAGCTCTGGTTTCTGCACTGTGTCCTTCCGAGGCCGCTCTGGGCGCGTCTGGGGAGCCCCCGGGTGAGCCCTGCTCGCCCGACTCAGCCCACCTGCTTGCCTCTGGCCGGCCTGGCTGCCCCTCTTACTCAGGAGAGCCTGGCCTCAGTTTCCAGTCGCCATGTAAATTTGAACAGCCTCCTCACTGTGTGGTGGAAAAACAGGACCAGCATCCCTGTGTCGGGCGCCGTGACGCGTGTGTGCTGATGGTCTCCTGCACCATGCCGCGAAGGGACTAGTTTGGGGAGAGCCACGGAGCTGGCAGCTCGTCCTCTGCACCGAGCAGCTACGGCCCTCCTTTGACTGGCCGCAGCTCTTGACCCGGGGTCCCAGGACACTGTGCGGGGCCTGCTTTCAGAACTGTTCATCCCCTCACCTGGACCTTGTTGCTTGTCATGCAGAGGGTATTTTTCTCAGAAGCTACATCTGACCAAAGACTTATAAATGCTAATGGCTCCTTATTCAGGCTCTCAGTGCTTGATCTAGAATTTTGCCTCAGTCTGCTGCTTCTGGTCCAGAATCAGCTTCAGTAAAAAGGACGCATCTGTGCAAGATGACCTTTTGTTCTGACACTAACTCCTGCGCCCCTCACAAGCCATGCACTACACAACACCTCTCCTTGCCACTAGGTCCGTAATTTCCTCTGGCTTGGTGGTTCTTGTTTGTACCCAGTGCTCCTGTCCTTCACCTGGAAATGAGCAGGCCTGTCACACTCAGCTGACCCCTCTCAGCGTCCCATCGTTTGTCGGGAAGCCTATCACCTATAGGACAGTCTTCTTACTCTGTAGCATTTTAACAGGTGCCCTTACCCATCTGGTCCGTGTCACACTGCCCTCTCTCGTACTGGAGCAAGCTAACTGCATATAGCTGGTCCCTGAACACCACCCTGTGGCCTTTCTCTCCCTCCCTCCCCGGATACGCTTGTGATCCTTAACGGTGGTGCTGATCAAAATGTGCTCCTGGCCCCCATGTCAGGGTCACCGGAGGCAACCATTAAAAGTGGCAGATTCTTCCTCCCTTCTCTGCCTGCCACCAAACAAACATCTAGATAATACCTGCTTCCAGCAAGTTTCCCAAGGGTTCTTAAGCAGAGTAGAGTTTGAGAATTGCTTTCTGGCTCTGGTGTTCTGTGCCTGACGTCTAATGTTACTGTTTGGCCTTGAAATCCTATGACTGTTTGCAGCTCACCACTTAGCACTGAAGGGTCTTCTGCTCTGTAACCGCTTTTCCCGAAGTGGGTGGGGTCCTTCTCGTTGCCTGACCACATTCAATGAATCAGCCACATGGGATGTTTATCTGAGTTCTTACCATACACACCCTACCTCAATCCAGTAACAGCAACATGTTTCTCTCTCTGTGGCTGTCTTCTGAGGACCTTGGTGCACGGCTTCTCTACCCACAGGGGAAGTGTCTCAAACAACTTCCCTGTTTGTACCAGCCAGACATAGAATGTGCTACTCCAGAAGATTCTTTGAAAGCAGATTGAGAACATCCCTTCTAGAGAGGTTATTTTCCAGAGCATAGTAGTTGAACAGTAGACAATAAAAGGTGTCCTTATTTTCACATATCCTTAACGTGTCATCAGAAGCTAAAGCTTGTGCTTACATCCCTGTGATGGGTTTTTACATGTGCAGATCTGGCCAGTTGTCAGTACGTGGATGCTTGCAGAAATTTTACTTTTCAGTTGGTTTTATCCTAATGTGAAATGAGTTCTATAGTACAATTGCCCTTTAAACAACACGGGTTTGAACTGCATGGGTCCATTTATATGTGGAGTTTTTTATAGTACAGTGCCGTAAATGTCTTTTCTTATCCTTAAGATTTTCTTCATAACATTTTCTTTCCTCTTCTATAGTTTATCATAGGAATGCAGTATATAAAACATAGGCAAAATATGTGTTAATCAACTGTTGATGTTATCAGTAAGGCTTCTGGTTAACAGTAGACTGTAAGTAGTTAAGTTTTTCGGGGCCAAAAGTTACATGCAGATTTTCAACTGTGTGTGTGAGGAACAGGTTGGTGCCCCAAACCCTCGTGGTGTTCAAGGTAAATTGTTTATCCTTTTTTGGGCTTCACTAGCTTTCAGAAATACAGATAGCATGGTCATGTTATGAGCCTAGTATATTTCATGTTATGAAACTAGTGTATTTCATCCTAAAGAATGGAAATGTAGAGAGAGTTACAAACAAATTACTTAGAGATAGATCATTCAATAAGGCTTAGATTTTAAACAACCCAGGTGGGTGTTACAAAATGTAATGCCTGTTGTTACAGGTAATATACTGGTCTCTTGCATCTTGCACATTATTGTTACATTAAAGCTATTTAAATTCAATATCAATCACTTAATACTTCAAAAATTATTCTTTGTCAGGATGCTAAAAATAATGTAGATTTAAAGTTTTTGATGTTTCTAAATACTGGAAATTCTAATATTTATTTTTATTAACAAGGCATACTGAATTTTTTCTTTACATAAAATTTCTTTCTTTGTGTACCTTTAAAAATTAGTTCTTAAGGAAACATTTTTTTGTTTTTAAGTGTGGTTCAGCATGCGGAAAATACAAAAAGAGTAAAAATGTTATGTGAAGCAAACCAAGTGTATTCTTCTAGTCCAGTCATGAAGCTGTTAATTCTACACTTGGGAACATGTCCAGATTTAAAGGCTCAGGTGCACACTACTAAGATATGTATTATTAAAACCTCCGTATTTGTGCTAGAGCGGAGGGAGTTTTAGAAGGCAGAACATACCTTACCGTTTTATTGCATTATGTTAGATTTATACTTTCAAACATATTTGTTGTCAAAATCAAACATAAAGCCATCTCCTCACACATGTTTTTTTGCACTAAATAATTAACTAGACCCTTTGCCCCTTCTTTGAGTGTCTGAGATCTTGAGTAAACTTGTTAAGAGGGCTTCAGAGGGGAGGGGGGTGGGGGAATGGGATAGGCTGGTGATGGGTAGTAAGGAGGGCACGTATTGCATGGTGCACTGGGTGTTATATGCAACTAATGAAGCATCGAACTTTACATCAAAGCCGGGGATGTACTGTATGGTGACTAACATAATATAATAAAAAAACATTAAAAAAGAAGAGTACATTGCAAGGAAAGACTCTACTGTACCTTGAAATTTGCCTGATTGTTAGGTCAGTTAAAATAGCATTGTGCCGTTTGTAGCACTTGATGGTTTCTAAGGTTTTGTTCATCTCAGTCTTACGTGTTGTGGCTTTTATAGTTTTACTCCTTGTGTTTTTGTCATCATTCTCAGATCCTTGTTTGACCTTATAGAATTTTAAAATTTCATTCAGTGATTCCTTCTTAAAAGACTTTTAACAAAATCTCTCTCAACATTATAGTTGTATACAACTATATACCTGATATTTTATAGGCATATTTGTTTATTCTGGTCCTTATATTTGCTTTCTTTCCCCACAGAGTAGCCCCGGTAAGGAGAGATAACTAAATCTGGGAATTCCCTGGATCATTGCTGTAAATTTTGCGTTTCTTGGGGGAGTTCATGTCTCCTTTTATTCTCCATGCTGTTTTTCCACTGTTACTAGTCATTGATATGCTGTACTTTTTCTTCAGGTGATTACTCTTATTGCCGGCTCTCTTCGTATTTGTTGGATTTCTAACTCTGTTCTCTCCAAACGCTCAGACAGATGCAGTCCCACTTCTGCTCCCTCTCCTCCCAGGTGCTCCTTAAAATACATGCTCCCTTTCCAGGCTTCATTCCATCTGCCATCCCAAGAACATTGTTTTGTTTGTTAAGACAGGAGCCTAGGTGGCCCTACTAAAACGTGCCACTTTCCATCTCCAGCAGTGGTTCTGCAGTGTGGCCGTGGCCTAAGTGGCTGTGAGGCTCACCCCCTGCTGGAATCCGTGGAGGGTCCTCAGCTGGCCAAGTGTGTGTGTGTGCAAAGCTTAGAGGGAGCTTTACAGGACATTGGCACAGTGCTTGTTTTTCTTTGTTTCCGTCTTTCTTTCTTTTTTTTTTTTTTTTTTTTTTTTTTTCCTGATGTGGGACTCGATCCCATAACGCCGGGATCACGCCCTGAGCCGAAGGCAGACGCTTAACCGCCGTGCCACCCAGGCGCCCCTCCGTCTTTCTTTCTTTTCTTTTTTAATGTTTGCGTGGGACTCGATCCCATAACGCCGGGATCACGCCCTGAGCCGAAGGCAGACGCTTAACCGCCGTGCCACCCAGGCGCCCCTCCGTCTTTCTTTCTTTTCTTTTTTAATGTTTGCATCTAACCTAAACAACGATGTTGAAAGTTCTTTCCAGGAAGATTTATAGCCTAATTGTTTTCAAATTCATGACTCAAAAGTGGGGCGTTTTTTAAAAATTCACGTGCTTTGTTTTTATCTGATTAAAGGTTGCTTTACATTGCTTTGTTGTAGTTATTTTATTTTTTTTAAAATTTTTTTTTAAAAGATTTTATTTATTTATTCGACAGAGGTAGAGACAGCCAGTGAGAGAGGGAACACAAGCAGGGGGAGTGGGAGAGGAAGAAGCAGGCTCACAGCAGAGGAGCCTGATGTGGGGCTCGATCCCATAACGCCGGGATCACGCCCTGAGCCGAAGGCAGACGCTTAACCGCTGTGCCACCCAGGCGCCCCTGTTGTAGTTATTTTAACTCAAAATAATTGGCTTGCAGTACTAATGTAGATAGTAAGCAGTAAGTAGATAGGGTAGGTTTTCCGCAGTGCCTTATAAATACGGGCATTTCTTGCTCTGGGAGTCAGCAAGCTTGTTGGGTTATTTGTTTGGTTTCAATGAGATTTTTTTGTTTCAGATACTTTCTGTCTGATTTTAGAATGTGTATCTTTTCTTAGATGCTTTTATCTGTAACTTCCACAATTTCATAGTCGGCAGTAATCTTTTTCGCCCCCACTCTTGATTATCTGGGAGTTATTAACTATTTGTAGGTGATTTATAATTTCTACATTTCTGTTTCTGGTGTCGTTAGTTTCACTGTACTGAGTATATTCTCTAATGACAGACTTGGAGGAGAAAACAGGTAAAACTTAAATTTTGTTAAAAAGCAGCTGTTTTTAATGCTTAGGGAAGCATATTAAAATTTTGATGAAAATAACCAAGGCAGTTTATCATGGATTTGATATGTTTGTACTTTTATGTATCATGCTGATAAATGTGATTCAGGGACTTTATTAATATATGTACATGATCATTTCATCCAGGCACATCTGTATCGGCAGGGAAAACAACTGCCATTGCCCATTCAAAATTGCTAGAATAGTTGCCATTGGAACACAGTGTCCTCTGGGCTTTCCCAGAGAAACAAAGTTAATAGCATACATAGACACACTTAACCTTTAAACAGCAAAGGGTTGGGGCACCAACCCCTCGCGTGGTCGAAAATCCACGTGTAACTTTTGACTCCCCCAGAACTTAACTGTTAGAAACCTACTACTGACCAGGAGCCTTACTGATAAGTGTTTACGTTTAAGTAGTTGATTAACACATATATTATGTGTTTTATGTATCGTAGACTACTTTCCTACAATAAAGTAGGCCAAAGACAAGAAATGTTACTGAGAAAGTCGTAAGGAAGAGAAAGTACATTTATGGTACTGTTCTGTATTGATAAAAAAATCCCAGGTAGAAGGGCACCCAGGCACCTCAGACCCATGTTGTTCGGGGTCCACTATAATAATCTCCCTTACTTGAAGTCAGCCGGTTTTAGATGTTACCACTTCTACAAAGTACTTTCACAAAGACACACAGATTAGTGTTTGATTGAATGGCTGGGGACTAGAGCCTTGCCAACTTGATGCCTAGAACTGACTCCTCTGTAGGAAAATGTATTTCCAGTGATTAGGTGGTGTAGATAGGTACCCCTCCTATAAACACCGAAAAACTCTGTATGTGTGTATGAATGTGTATCGAAAGGCCTTTATGAAGAAAGCACAGGAATGCGTAAGAAATTGGGCGGTCAGAGAGGCACAGGAGAGAATGGCCCCATCAGTCATGGCGGTGGCGTGTCCTCACGGATGCCACGAATACCTGGGCAACAGAAAGCACCCGGAATGTATAAAGGAGGAAGCAAGCAAGGAGTGTGTTTTTGGACAAAGATGAATTTTATGAACATTGCGTTTTGTGTGGATGTTTAATATTCAGTCGGAGGTCACCCACTGATGCATATCACAGTGTGGAAGATCTGAGATTCCAGACCAGCGTTCTTAGTTTAGAACTGCGCAGGAGGAAGCTGGAAATCTAAGACTTTGGGAAAACCCTCTTCTTCAGTGTACTTCCTCACATGGCTTTTAGGACACTATATATACTTTCTTGGTCTTGTCTGACCTATTCTGGTCTGGTCTGTTTTGTGGCTTCTGTCCATTCTCTCCAGACCCTAAATGTTAACGAGGGTGCAGACCTTAGTCCTTACTTCTTCTGTACCTGTATCGCTGCTCTGGAGATCTCATCCAGTGGCGGCTGAAATTAGCATCTGTGGGCTAGCAAGTCTCAAGTTTGTTCCTTGCTCCTGAACTATACACTGGTATCTCCATCTATGATGTTGTCTTTTCACCTCCACGTCTAATAGACGTTCTCAAATTTGACTTACGGAAACAAGATGATCTTCTCAACCCCAAGCCCCCCACCCCAAGTGCTGTGTTGTCGACTTCTTTATCTCGGTTGATGAAAACCCTACCCTTCTGTTTATGTGGGCCATCCACTTTGGAGTCATCCTGGACCTCTCCGACTCTCTCACACCCAACATCCTGTCCATGAGATTCACAATATATTCAGAGTATGATCCCTTCTCAGCACTTCCTTACCAAGATCATGGCCAAAAGCACCATCATCTCATGTCTGAATTACTCTGAGATCTTCCTAACTAAGTCCTCTTTCCCTCACGCTTCTGTTCTCATCTTGCAAACACACTGATGCGGAAAGTCAGGATGCATCATTCCTTCGCACAGCACCCCACCCTGCCTCATTTCTTTCAGAGCTGTAGCGGGTAGTCAGACCTCGGTGGTCACCTCTGAGGCCTGACCTTCCTGCCACCCTCTCTCCCTTGCATTCTGCTCCAGTGCACTGATCTCCTTGCCAGGCATGCCTCACCTCCGTGCCTCTGTGCTGTCTCGATCGTTCTTGCTGCATTTCTCATGTTGCAACGCGCTGGAGCCAGCTTGGACTAGGCAAGCTGATGTGAAAGTCCAAGGCGTTTTGTGAACTGCTCGGCATCATTTTGGGAGCTTAAACTAATTAATAATTATGTAACAGTATAATTTATGTATTTATGTTTCCTCTTTACTGTCTCTATCCACCCAAGTGCCTACAACAGTACCTGAGGCATAGAAGGCCCTCAGTGAATAAATGAATTTAAAGGTCAGGGCTAATGATGTTAATTTTAGAATCATTTCAAGGCTTTAATACTAGATACTGAAAAAGGAAGATTTTTCTAAAGCAACATTGATGTATTTAGGCCATGTGCATAGACTTTTGGGAACTTCAGTGATGAAAGTCACTGAAAAAGAGGTGTAGGCAGTCTTCCAGGTTAACTTTAGATTCAAGTATCCAACATGGCCCTTAACAATATCAGGTTCGATAGAAGCTGAGTCCTTTAGACTGTGTCACGATTGAGTTTGCACCCTGTTGCTAGGGTTACAGCCCAAAAATTGTAAACATTGTTTTTCTAATCATGAAAATGTACTCTCTGGATTATAGTTTTTTGTTGCATTTCTTGGAAAAAATTCATAATTTTTATTTGTTGTACCCTAATGCTTTAGGAATTAGATTTCTTTAATCTTTGTGTTGTTTCATTCAGACATTGATGCATTAATATTTTTTGAAAAAGTTGGTTAAGATTTTTCTTCTTTATATTATATACTAAATTGTTAGCTCTTTGAGATCTTAGATTATTTTATTCATTGTTGAATTGCCTATACCACCTAGCAAATGTGTTAGAAATGACAGGTGTCTAATAAAAGTATCTTGACTCTAATTCAATAACCAATTTCATTTTCTCTGTATTGGCCCATAAATTTACAGCCTCTTTGAAACTCCATTATAACATTGTTACATGTGCTTTTTCATATTTGAAATACATTATTTCATATTTGCTTATGTAAAAGAAAGTACTGCATCCAAGACTTTAAAATTCTCATCTACTAATGCACTTAAATCTTTCTCATAATGATCTACGACATTTAATGTAGTAGTGACGGTGTTCATATTGGTGCTTCCAGCAGCTTTTCCTTCTGTACTTGTGTCATTCCTGTTTATATCATTCAGATATCTTTTGAAAAACAGTGACCTTTTTTAGACCCCTGAAGATTTCCCTAGTGATTTTTTTTTTAGTATGATTTATTTCCGTTTACTTGGACCTGTTGAATGCATCATTTAAACAAATGTTAGCTTATTTTACATAAATTGCTCTTTTTATTCTTTACTTGTACAATCTCATACCAAGTCTTTGTGGGTCCTTAGATACGAAAATGCTTCTCTCATCTGTCTGCGAAGTTGAGCCATAGTGGGCGATGCTTAAAAAAGTAACCTGTTGTTGGATGACTGTATCAGGCTTAAGCATTTCATAATATTTTTGTTTTTTCTGGTAATTTAATTACCACTTTTTGAGCACTTGCTGCTTCATCTTCATTAGAAATTAACCCTCCATTGAAGTAAGCCAAAGAGCTCAATAAATAAAAGAAATAAATATTTATTCTAAGCTCTGTATCTTTTGATCGACCTTTATTTATCAGATCAAGATTATATGGGGTTAAAAATTGATTTTTGGCAGGGAGAGGTATCTGATAACAAAATTAACACAAGTACCCCATACCCATCCATCTTTACTTTTTTATTTGTTTAAAAGTAATAAGAATTGTTTTACTGACTACAGCAGCCCAGCGAAGGAATTCTTTTGTCCATACTCTTCGTATGCACATAACTACAAAATCTGGTTTTATTGAATACTCTGGTTTATTCACAGTCTGTATAACTTTATATCTACAGCGGAGGGAATGAGATTGTGCTCAAAGAATCCCAAAATCTTGCTTAGATCTTTTTTTTCCTTTTTCCATTGCCTGGATCTGTGCTAGAACGGTTTAATAAGTATTAAATTTATGAATGAATGTATGGATTTCACCTTATAGGGTAACAGCAACTCCTCGAAGGGGTAAGCTTTGTTTTTCCATTTGAGTTTATTTTTAATACCTCAGGTAGTAAATGTAACATCGCCTCAGTAATTGCCTGACAAAAATGCTAATTTCGTCTTTTGTTAAATATACCGTTTAGCCTAAATATTAAATACAGTTCAGGAAAAGATTTGTAAGGTATTAAACATACAGATAGAGGTATCAGATTTCAGGAAAATGAACTTAAAACAGTTGCACTCTGAATTACCCTCTCAACTCAAGCGCTGGTCTAACGAGTCCTAGTGATCTGACCTCTTTACCTCTTTGTCTTCCCTCTTGTTACTGCCTTTGTCCTCTCCCTGTTGGCTGTGGCCGTGCCAAGTTCCTTCCATCTCCCTGACCGTGCCTTGCTTTCTCCTAGCTTCTCACCTGCCTAAAGTCTGCTCACCTTCCAGATAAGCTTCTCAGACACCTTCCCTGAGTTTCCAGAGTCGGATGGAGTCCCCCCTCAAGTGCTGAGTGCTCCCACGTATCAGGTGTGCCTGTGTCAGAGGTCACCTTGTGGGGATGCGGTGTCTCTCTGGACCCTCGGTTCCTGAAGGCACGGGTGATTTCTTGTTCTCCTTCCTTCACGTGACATCTGTTCACATCATTAACACACACATGTATTTATGAGGAGTGATGGAATTCGTTTGGGTGGTGTGTTTATTTATCTACCTGTTTACCTGGTAATGGCCCTTGGAATAGTATGTTAACTACTGCTCGCAGTCAACACACGCTTCAGAAAGATCTGTGCACTACATTTATGTGATGTGGTGATGGACTCTTTTATAAGAAATGCTGAAAACAAAATCTAACGGTTTTTCAAAAATTTTCAATGTATTAAAATGTGTTTAAAATTACAGCTATAGAGTCCTATGTTTAGAATTGTCAGAATGGAAAAGTATGAGAAAAAAAGATGAGAAGCTTTTTTAAGGTCCTCATTCATAAGGAGCCTGAAAGGGCCCAGAAGGTGCACCAGAGGTGGTTTTGAAAGTTAGCTAGTAAAAGATACTCAGAATTAAACCAACCCTTGATGGTTTGCCCTAAATAAATTGAGGGGAGATAGGCCTAAGAGGCTAAGGGCATATAGTCACACAACTAATGATTGAAAGGCGAGGTCTGAAAGTGAAATACCAGAAAGAAGAAAAGCCAAGTGATGCTGATTGATGATTCTGGAGGAAAGCATGTGGCTCGGGCCATCTGTGACCCATATAAAGAGAACAGGATGCTCTGCTGCCTTCAGGGGGCCAGGCTCAGAAGGCGACAAGAAGGGCAAAAGAGATCCCCGAAAGAGTGGAGAGTTTTTTCTTAATTTTAGTCAACCTTAAATCTCTTCCTTTTAACTTCAGAATTTCTAATAATTGAGAAGATTCGAAGAGCTATGAAATGAGAGTGGCACTCGCTTCCGCTTGTTGGGTGTGTGCTGTTGTACACGTGTGTGCAGCCAACCAGCTTGTTATTTACCACAGCAGCTACTGAGAGGGTCTGCACTCAAAACCGGAGTAAGGAGAGAGCCAGAGCTAGTTTCTGCAGCTTTTGTTCAGAAACGCTTATAAAAATCATGATTTTCATTATACGATAAGGGAGTAGCTTCCTTTCTGTGTTCATCCTAGTAAGGAGTAGTAATAGAGCAGGCCTGTGAAATGAAGGAGGCTATGTCTTCTCATTTAATTCCTTTCATTTCTTAATTGTTCTCTTTGGTTTGGTTTTTGCTGACATTCAAAAAATGAGAAAATTCTAGCTCATAACTTCACCGCATTTCTTTTTCTTTTTTTTAAGATTTTATTTTATTTATTTGACAGAGACAGCCAGAGAGAGAGGGAACACACCAGGGGGAGTGGGAGAGGAAGAAGCAGGCTCCTAGCTGAGGAGCCTGATCTGGGGCTTGATCCCAGAACGCTGGGATCACGCCCTGAGCCGAAGGCAGACACTTAACGACTGTGCCACCCAGGCGCCCCTTCACTGCATTTCTAAGTCATTTCAACAACAAAAGGACATCATGGTACTATAACTAGAAATTTACATGAATCCTAAACTATTTGAAGAAAATTCTAAAATATACATTGAAGTTCGACCAGAAAAAGATTGAATTTAAACAAAACAGCCTGAGTTAATTCTTCCAGAAGGTGTTACCTTGAATTAAGAGCCCTTTTACAAGTATATTAAAAAGGAAAAAAAGTAGTACCACAGTATAAGTATATCCATTTATAAATGAGGGGAGAGGTAAAATTAATGAAATTAACCTTAAAGTATTTGCACTACCAAGCCGATTTTTAAATTGGTTATTAAAACAGGAGAACAAACCCACACACTTGGAAATGAGGTCCCAGACAGGAGGAACTTGTATATGTAGCTACTCAAAATCTAAGTATAATAATTCCTTGAATAATTGAGTAAATACATACCAATGTGGCTGTCATGTGTAATTTATGGTGTTTAAGAAATTACCTAAAGAGTTTCACGAATCCCTAGAACTTATTTTTGAGAGATGCTAGTGAATCAGGAGTAAAAGTGAATGCTCAAAAAAGTTGTGTTGCTATCTTATCAATTTGGGAAAAAGGTAAGAATATCCAAAGAATCTCGGTGTTCAGTAATTTCACGTATGGTAATAACTAACATGGTAAAGTAGCACCCGTTTAGATAGAACGCTGGTAAGCGTGGCAGTAATAATCCTTTCTTACAACGTCCAAGCATGTGTAGTACTTAAGACCTTTCCACAAGGCATCAAAATTTTCTTTAATATTGAACACTTCTAGAAAATGTGAAAATAATTTTGTCTTCGGAAGTGGTTTACATGAACTTTTTCTGTGTGTACTGTTGGACTTTTCTTGTAATGATTCTCCTACGATGCTTTATCAGGAGGTATCTGGGTTTTGTGGACTGAAAAACTGATTATTTTCTTTTATAATTGAAATCAAATTACATTTATACTGAATTTTCTATATTCTTTCATCGGAAAAAAATAAGCAAAATAACCCAAAACAAAAAATGATGGTTTCCCCCACAATCCTTTAGCATAAGCATTGGGGAGCAAGAATTTGAAGGAGATCTATATACATACATACATATGCACACACATACATGCATACATGCATACACGCACACTAATGCATATGTGTGGACCCATAGATGCGTGTACACACACATGCACATGCATGTGTACATAGCTACGTGTGTGCGTGTACATGCATGCACACATGTATACACACACGTCTGTACATACCTCCATGCGTACATGGCAAGATTTAACAGAAATCAGAATTCCGACATTATCTGTGGTTTGTGTCACACCTCTTCTCTGCTGTCAGCCTCTATGTATTTTTCTCTTCAGGCTTTAGTTGAAAAATTCTTGGCCTCACATATTTTACTCTAAGACATTTTCCTGCTTCAAAACCAATCCTTGAATTTTTCATTTCAGTTCATAAACCCTAAGCTTAGAACTCCCAAGTCCCCATGTTTCCATGACTTTCATCAAGAATGGAAAATACTATTGGTTTCCTTTTTTTTCTTCTTCTTAAAGATTTAAAAAAAAAACAAAAAAAACACAAAAAAAGCCACCCTTCGTTCTGTCTTGACAAACATGAGGAAGAAACTGCCAACAGGAATACAGGTGGGAGCAACTCCTCCTGTAGCCTCCCCTTGTACTTTTAACAGAGCTTTGTCATATGGTTAATGAAGGAGAAAGTTGACAACATGCATTGTATATGTCTGCTGTCAGCAAATTGCATTGTGTGACCATATTTTTTTTCCAGTCATTGAAAGGATTCTCCCAGTGTGAGACCTCTTAATTTAAAGAAAAAAAAAGGTTTTTTTCTACTTTAAAATAATCATCTTTATTTTATGACATTTATAAAATGCAGTAAAAGATAAGGAAACCATCCTGCCTCTCAGAAAGACCCGTTTTTATCCTTCTCTCATATTGGCAATCTTTTTTTAACATGTTATATTTCTTTTTCTCCCTTATTTAAGGCTTTTTTGAATGTGTGCACTGACTTGTTTTGTTAGCTAGACTTCTGAGGAAGAAACTCTTCAATTTAGAGGTACTGTATCTTTTTCTAGTCCTAAATTCATTTCTTTCTAGAAATGTGTATTTACTTCAATGTATACATTGGAGTGTAACAGTCCTGAACTCATATGGGATTTTCACCAATGAAAATTGTTTTCTAAACTTACCTGTTTTATTTAAACAGGTCTGAAGACCAGAAGAAAGCTTAGTAGTGATCTGAATTGCAAAATATTGAGAACTGACCAGTGGATTGTCATGGTGCATAATGACTTTCTCAAGTTCAAAGGAAGTTTATTAATTATGTGAAGTAAAGACAATATAGTCATTGCAGGCAGTACTTAATTAGAAAGTTTTGAAATTCTTTGAGGGAAATTAAAACCCCAGAACATTAGATAGTTTTAGAAGAAGTTACAAGAAAATAAAACCTGAGTTGGAAGAAAGAAAAGTCATGTATCTGAGGTCATGAGCATAAGGGAAACAAGTAAGTGCAAGAGAGCTGGAAGCTCCTAGGTTGGTTTTGGCCACAGAGAGTTTGGACAAGATAACAGGATGCCACCCTTATTTTGTAGGGAAGTGTCATTCGTGACCATCATTTGTAAATGGGGTTTAAATTGGGTTTGGTGGCAGCAGTGTTTGCCACTTCCTCTGGTCTAAGTGGGTTAAGACATTCCTCACTCCTGTGACCACTAGTCGATATTTGTAGTGCTGTTGGTTGGTTTTGGTAATGTGAACTTTGTGGATAAAACAGGGAAGTTTTTTCCTCTGGCATCAAAAGGAAGACCAGGAGCCCACATGAGGCTTTACTCAGATGATGTGTGTGCGCACGCATGCCTGAGATATTTGCATAACAGGAAATGTGCAGTGCTCGATTTCATCAACCATAGCTCAAATTCAAATGATGAATCAGTGATTTCAATGAACATTGTATGCTCTGCTTTGGGTTTTGTAGAAGCTAGAAAATTGGAAAGTGTAGCAAAATAAAGAACTACAAATTCATTAAAATATAGCTGACTCCTCAACAATGTGGGTATTAGGGGTGCTGACACCCCCCCAGCACAGTTGAAAATCCATGTATAATTTTTGACTCCCCAAAAACTTAACTATTAGTCGTAGCTTACTGTTGACTGGAACCTTACTGATGATATAAGCAGTTGATTAATACATATTCTATATTTTAAATGTATTATATACTGTATCTTATAATAAAGTAAGCTGGAGAAAAGAAAATGTTATTAAGAAAATCATAAGGAGGAGGGGCGCCTGGGTGGCTCAGTGGGTTAAGTGTCCAACTCTTGGTTTTGGCTCAGCTCATGATCTCAGGGTCTTGAGATCAAGCCCCACGTCAGGCTCTGTGCTCAGCAGGGAGTCTGCTTAAGATCTCTCTTCCTGTCCCTCTGCCCCTCCCACTCGTGTTCACTCCCTGTCTCTCAAATAAATAAACAAATCCTTTTTTTACTCTCCTGTATTTATAAGAAAGTGGACCCATGCAGTTCAAACACATGTTGTTCAAGGGGAACTGTACTTTATATTTTTATGCTATGTATCTCCAGCTCATTGAACTGTGATCATTAGAAAGCCACCAGCAAAAGTTGTCGCTAAGGCTGATGACCTCTTTTCTCTCTCCTTCTAAAACTGCATATTCTGCATACCAGGAATGCTGCCCCTGTCCTCTGCATTGGGGTGGGAAGATCTCTGATTGCAGTTTAGAAGACCTGATGTCTATTACTGTGTTTGCTCTCTCCATGCTGGGTCACTTCTCCTAACCACATTGGGCATTTGTTCTGTTACATGTGCTTGAATATTAGATGGTCTTCAAAGACTCTCACACAATCTAATCTCGTTTGAAAATTCTGCATCATTTGCCACTCTGTATGAAGAGGCAAAAACACGGGTTTACAGTCACATATGACTTTGACTGGATTCCTGTGGTGACACTTGCTGTATGACTTTGGGCAAGTTACTTTGTTTTTCTAGGCTTAGTGTTCATCTCTTAAGTGTCTACCTTATAGAGGCACGTGGGGAGTCAGTGAGACCCTCTGTGGGAAGTTTCGGAGAGTGTCTACACGAGGAACCACGTGTGTTCCTGGGCAGGGTGGTGGGACTGGTGGGGAGTTGCCTGGGTGGGTGGGGGCATTGGGAGCAGTCAGACTTTGTGCATTAAGATTTTTCCTTTGCAGCAGCAAGCAAAGCAGAACAATAGAGGTGCCATGGTGCCCAGGACCCCCATCCTTCTAAGTCTTTAGCGTATCCCTAAATGCTTCTGGGCACCGACTTAAACAGTGAACGTCCCAAATAGCTGGTCCTGAACAAGCAGCTGTGCAGGTGCTGTGCTGTCTTAACCTGCTTAGCCTGTGTTCTTGGGGGAAATGAGTGCTAATTTCCAAAGAAAATACTAAGAAGGAAACCTGCCATTTGAACCAGTATGTTCGCAAGCCGTGGAATACTGAGGTTGGGTTGTATGGCGAGTTTCCCTTTAGTGCATGTAAGGTAAGCTAACAGTCAATAAAGATTTTATTTTTATGGTTATGGACACATTTTTTTTAATGAATAAGTCATTTTTTGTCCCTAAAGAGGCTCATCATTAAGAAAGGGAACCTTTTGGGCATCAACTATGGTGTTAAAATTAAAGGAGAAGAAGAGGCACGTTCATGAAAGTATCTTGAAGCTATAGAATAGGTATTAGGTGAAATGATGTGTTGTTTCTTTGTTTTTTTTTCTCCAGTAAAAGGACTTTTTTAGTGAGATTTTTATTTAAGCAGACACCACAATATGTAGCATTTTTGCCTCTTAAAGTTGCAAATCTATCTTATTCATATTTTTAAATGTTTAAGTGGAAACTCACCCAGAGTTTTTATAAATATCCCTTCTCTTTCAAGGCTAGATCTCGTTGTTACCCAGTTTCCCTCTTCCTTTGATTTGTTTCTTCCAGAATTCTTCAGATTTGCTACTTCTGAAACTCTGCTGCATAACTCTTCAGTTGATGTTCCGGAATCCGCTGTCATTCCTACTTGTCTGTTTTCTGGCCGCAAGCATTCCTACCCCTTCTTGCCCCCATGTGTCAGGATTTCGGTGCCTGTACCCCACTTGAGGGTTGACGAACCTGAGACCTGACTCTAATGTATGAAATCTGGGAAAATTTTGGGTTCGTGAAGTGTCTAAAAATGACTGAGCCTAAAACTTTATTATTTATACTCTCTTTATTGGCTGATTCCTTCAGTTCCTGGAGGTCTGCTCATACATTGTTCTGTCAGAACCAGCTTCCCTGAGCATGTGACTTAAACTAGTCCCACCCCATCCCAGTTCCCCTGCCCTGTTTGATCCTTCTTCGTGGCACCTACCACCTTGTGACACATTATATATTTATTCTGGTATTGTCTCTTCCACCGACGTAGAAAGACGAAGCTTTCTAAGGGTGGGAGCAGAGACTGGGTGTGTTTGGCCCATTGTGGTGTCATCAGTGCCTACATCACAGAGTGTCTGAAACCACACATTAGGCTCTCAGTAAATATTTCTGGAATGAGTTAGTGATTGGAATTGAAACTGTATTTCTGGATAATAATTTAGAGGTCAGCAAAAACAATTCCCATGATAAGGGTTCCATGTGTCTGTCAATCATTGCCTATAATGTTCTTTGGTTTGTTTGAAAAACTATGTTCCTCCTATAGGATAGATTTTGAGGAGAAGTTTACATTTAGAAGATGTTTATAATTATTTTTACAAACCCAGTTTATGGCAATGATCTCTTAATAGAATTGTTATTCAAATGTTGTATTTTCTCGAATGTAGATTGTACAGTTGTCCCTGGGAGGTGATTGGACTGCATGCGAGTATGATCTGTAGGACACTAGTCGTCATCAGACTGTATGGCTAGTCCTGTAGATATTTATTTAAACAACACGTTATTGACACATTGCTTTCTTTTTTTAGCAAGTAGAAAATATATATTCTAATAAAAATGTTACCTGATATAAGAAATTTAATTTATTCCTTTCATGATTAAGAGACTGACGATTAGGGATCTGTTCTAAATGGCCCCCTACTTATGTATTAGCTTATTATACTTACCAAATTGAAATATTTCACATCATCCTGGGCAGTTGAGGAGTAAGGCCCACCTGAGTGTGACCCGAACGCAAGGGCACGAGGCTTTGCACGAGGTGTGGTGCATGGCAATTGGTCCTGGTGACCAAGATTAATGAAACTCAGATGGGTTTTAATTAGTGCAGCTGCAGCCATCAGTTATCTCCTGAACACAAATATTGTTATATTTGGGAAATTCTTGATTTATTTTATTCCACTGGCCAGCAGATTTAGATGAATGGGTTCTCATCATAAACATTCTGAGAAAAATCGCCAGAGGCCACAGTTTATTATTTAGGACACAATCAGCAAGAGTGAACAATGCAGAACAAAACGTTGTGAAGTGCTCTCAGGGTTAATTTGGAAATTTTGCTGAAATGTTTGGCTTGTACAAGTTGTCAAAAACATGAGGGCATCTAGAACAAAATTTAGAGCAGTCTATCAGGAAGGAGCAGAGGATGATCTGTAACAGATGTCCATGCGTGCACACCTCAGACCTGTGCCAGTCACGTCGCAGGGGCTGCAGAACGTGGCCCGTGCTTGTCCTCCTGGAAGCACACGCTTTTAGCAGAGGAACACATACGTACCCCGAGTGTTAGAGACTAGAAAATAACAGCACTTTCTTAGCATTGAAACATCTTTGTGTTCATCTGTATATCTATATACCTAATTACAGTCACACACATGCTTGTTCTGGGTTTTATTTTCGTTTTAGAATACATTTTGAAATTTTTAGCCTTGAATTAAACAGTTATAAGAGAACATATATAATTTTTGAGGGAAGGGAATATTACATATAGTTTTTTTTTTTCTGTTGACAACTAGATATACCAAAATAAGATAATTTTAGGACTTATCATTTCTTTTTTTTTTTTTTAAAGATTTTATTTATTTATTCGACAGAGATAGAGACAGCCAGCGAGAGAGGGAACACAAGCAGGGGGAGTGGGACAGGAAGAAGCAGGCTCCTGGCGGAGGAGCCTGATGTGGGGCTCGATCCCATAATGCCGGGATCACGCCCTGAGCCGAAGGCAGACGCTCAACCGCTGTGCCACCCAGGCGCCCCAGGACTTATCATTTCTAAGTTAAATCTGCAAAATCTGGAATTATTAGTAGAATGAAGAGTATTTTGCAATTCATATTAATTTTGTATATTGAATATAATGGTATTTTTTTCTGAATATTTTTTTCTTAGTTTATAATTTAATCTCCTGAACTCTAATTTAGTGAGACTGCCTAATACAGAGTTAAAGAAATAATAGGTAAACATCAAACATTTCACTTTTATAATTTTCTCCCAGTATGAAATCGGTATCAAATTCTTAGATTCAGAGCAGGACAGAGAAAGAAGTGAACTTGGCTTACATGCTTGTCTGAATTACAGGGTATAATGTAATAGCCAGGATATGTATTCTGAAGAATGGGTTGTAAGTCATAACCAATGCCTTATAAAAAAAATAAATTGCAAATAATTTTTTAAAGGTTTTGTGGCACTGTATTTGATCTATGTGATGATAGGAGTATTTCACATCTGAAATACATTCATTAAAATGTTCTGAATCCTGCAATATGTAAAAGATTTCTGTTTCTTATATACAAATTCCATGGTCAACTGTAATTGGTCCAATTTAGTAATATCAGAATTTAATCCAAATGATGATTCTCTGAGGGTAAAGTAAGGTGTGATTAGTTTCCAAGTGTAGATAGTCCTGACTGGTATTTGTTCTCTCTGAGGAGGTTCACGTTTGTCCTTAGGAAAGGAAAAGAATGTATCAAAAGCTTGCACGTGTTTTATACACTAGATTAGAAGGACTTATCATATCTGAATTGTCAGAGAGTTTGCAGTTAATGCTCCTAGCTCACTCGCTGTTGTCTGCGGCAGTTCATAAATACTCTGATTTCTGAGCATACTTTTATGGCCTTCATGTTTTATAGAGTAAATCATAGAAAGCTTTCTGTTTTCCAATTAACAGATGGAGGAGCTTTTGTTCATTGAACCAAGGTGCTTAGGAGGAGATTTTATTTCTTATGCATTCAGTTATGTGATTCTTATATTTTTGTCATTAAGAAACAGATCCTGCACCTCTGAACTGATGTGTCCAAGTGACCAGAGAGGTCTTGCGATAAGGCCAGAGTTGTCTCCTTAGCATAATTAGACTTTTTTAAATAGATTTTTTACTTTTAATCTTTTTCAAAAGGTTTAAAGAACCTAATGAGCCTCTGATCTTAGCATTAAACTTGAAGTATAAGCTGTAAGAGCACTTCCTGTTCTTTGTAGTTCCCAAACCATGCATCTCACTGCATGTTGTCGTCGTTGGCTGACATGTCTCTGTCGCTGTTAGACTTCTCGTTCATCTGTCCATCCACCCGTCCGTCAACCCAGCCGCCTACCCACTGACCCATCTAAAAATTAAAAACATAAACCTTCCAAGTTTTATGAACAGCAAGAGGGCAAATGTGGCTGACCCATGGGAAAGCAGGGAGTTAGTGGTAGTTTAGGTTGGAGAGGTGACAAGGCCTCAGTTCTTCAAGATTGTGGTAAGGAGTTTGGATATCAGTGGGAAGCCGTTGGATGATTTCTAATGGCTTCATGGCAGAATTTATTCATTATTTAATTTCCAGATCTCTTAAAATTACCTGTTGTTTATTTGATGGTCTGTAAATGTTTGGTGGATGAGTGAGTGAGCCCAGCCCAGCTCAGTCTGTCTGGCTTCTTTACCGGATCAGCTTGGGTGGTTTAATGTCTTGAACCAGAATTGTCCGGCTCCCGGGATAAGGAGTCCAGGCGGCTGTGTTTTATGACTAAAAGAGTCCTACGTGAAGGGGCAAAAGAACTGGATGTTACCACTCTCTAGCAGCTTTAGGATATGAAACCCCTTAGTTTTGTCAATCGTTAAAATATGTGTTTAAGTAATTTTTAAGATTATGTGGTATTCTAAAGTTTTTGATTACCATGTTTCCTTTGAGAAATGTCTCTGCTGATTAGCCTATGATGAGCTACTTTATCTAGAGATAAATGATTTCTTTACCAAATTCATATTTTTGCTATTATAAGTATTGTTGATTTTATAAGGGACACTAGTTTTCATTGTTGTGCTTTTGTATCTATATTACAAGCATTTACTTATGAGGCCATGTGCCATTTCTGAGCTTTTATGAGTTACTATGGCATGGGAATATTAATTTGCCCATGAAAATTTTGAGAAATAATCTCTCCTCTATTAAAAATTTTTATTCAGATTTTATGTTTTCCTCAATTCATTTTATTCTTCTGATGATAGTATATATACAAAATATATGTATCATTGTCCTTGATACTATATATATTTCATAAACACATACTATATATAGCAGACTACATCCATATCTATTTATCTGTTACATATAAACATGTATGTCATGTGGGTATATATGTTCTGTTTGTATATTCTGTTCCATCAAGAATAATGATGGGTACCATCACCCATGTAACTCCCATGTACCTTAAGACCTAGAATATAGCCATTGCCTTTGAAGTGTTCTGTGATTATAGCCTCTTCCTTTCTCCAGAGGTGACCACTGTCCTGAGTTCTCTTAATCATATTGAACATTAGACTATCTAAACCATGTACTCATAGTTTGTAAATTAGAGAAATATTCTCAATAGTTTTTCCAATACCTAGTCTTTAGAAGGCCTAATTACCTGTTTAAAAAAATGCATATCATCTTAAAACCGTATGCTGTTACTATATTTAAATATGACTTAAAAAAAACAGCCATAGTAATAACTTGTGTTTAAGCACACTGATACATAAGAATTTGGGCTCTAGTTTTAATGCAAAACATTTGCAAAGCATCTTATCTATAGGTTTTTCCTAAGTTTTTTTGTTTTTCTATTCTGTACAATAGGATATATTTATATAGGAACTTTTAGTCTAAGAGGACCTTATTAATTTGAAAATACATGATTATATCATGCCAAAAATATCTGAGGTTTATTGATGATTATTGACTCTTAAATAACAAAACAAGATATCTGTTGAAAATTGTTAGTCTTTGGAAAATACAGGTAGCATGATTTAAATATTAATAAACACATAATCTTTGTTTTTTGAAAATATGATATTTGATTTTCGAACAGTCCTGTCTCTTAATTTTCATACATCAAAAGCCATAATGGACAAATTACTATTACTTTTAACATTTTAAAAGTCAGGCGTAATTTATAAGAACAATATGAATTAAATATGCTGACATTTAATACATATAAACTATTATATTTTTCTCTTTTTAATCTTTGGGGATTATACAGTCTCACCATAAGTTCCTCAAAAGGTGTAGTGGATTTTATAAAAATATCAAATATCTTCTAGCATAATAGCTTTCCATGTAATGAATGCACCTTAGTGTAAATTAACTGTGTTTATTTGAAGCTTATCTTCTTTCTTGTTGAGGGTAGCTGTGAGGAGGAGGGTGGGAACACATAATAACAGGAGATAATTTGGTGATGGAAGTTGTACTTTACATTTCTGCTTTCTCCTGTTCAATTCGGCTTGATACACACCTCACACTGAACTGCCATATTATCACTTTGTCATGGGCTATGACAACGCCCCTAACAATAAGAGTCTTCTCTTTTGTTTATAACACTTAAATGTCTTGGCGATTAGAACTTTTCCCTTTCTTCTCTGAATAAAAGTGTTTTGTACTGACTTTTTTTTATTCTAGTGAGGAGAAAGAAATAAAAGCAACCCTATTTCCTATTACAAATTATCATAAATATTGGAGATGCAGATTTTTCTTAGATCATTAGCATATCATGCTGCGACCCACACCAGAATGTACCATTAACAAAGCCGCCTTCATGTAATTAATGTAAATAATATGGAACTACAGCTTGAGTTACCCAGTCAGCCTTGGCGAAAAGCATTTGTCATAACGCATCATCTAAGGAGCCCGGCCTCAATTCAAATTAAACTTCATGGGTTTGCCCCTTTATTTTTTCCTCTCATGCTATAAATTTCTGTGAAACATTTATGACTATAAATTTCTTTGAAACACCTATATAGGAGAAGAAAGCAATCCAGTAAGCTGAAATTAAAATTTTATTATTTACTGTGCTTCTGCTGGTGAGGACAATTAGTATCTTCATAAAGCCAGAAATGGAGATCCGGGGAATGCAGCTGAGGGTTTTCCGCCCTCTCCTTAGAAGTGTTTTCTGTCCTCTGCAGCTGCCAGCAAATCTAAAGTATGGTTTCTGTCTGCCATTTGCTACTATTGCCCTCTGACTCCAAAACACAGAGGAGCATTGTAAATTTTTCATGAAGAGGTTTCAGTCTGTAAAACAGCAAACAGGAATAATGTTTTAAATGCAATCATTGTCAAGTTTGAACAATGTAATTTATCAAGAGAGCAGTTTGTACTATATAATAAGTTTCATATATTAATACAATTTTTCATCTGATGTCAGGCTTCTGATTTATGAATAGCCCATGATCTAAGGTGATCATTGAATTATAATTCAAGTAATAAGAAGCCAGGAACAAGACACTGGAAGTGCTACCCTGCATTAGCTTGCGTGCCGCCAAGCCAATTTACTAAACAACCGTGGGCTAAATGATACAGTTTTTCTAATTCAAAGAAGGCACTCGTTAATTAGATAAAGGCTAAAGCTCTCATTATTTTTAAATGATTTAAGAACGGGTAAAGATCTTACAGCTTATACTGCAGCGCTAATAGTTCTCTGGTTACTGCCTTGTAATAAGAGTATTAAAGACAGATGGGCCAGGCCGATTTAAACCAATTACAGCATTTCTTGTACACTGGTCGCAGTGACTGTTCACAGGCGCATCTATTTGACATGCTAATATTCGACATGTTTCAGATGGCTGGAACACCACTGATTAATGTAATTGATGAATACGTTGTTCCCTTCTGCTAATTTTTAGGGAGCAATCACACCTCTCGACTATATTTAGTAGTTCTTGAGGCTTATTTCATATTTCTCAGTAATGTTTACAAGTGTGTTGTGGATATTTCACTTTCTGATATACCAAACTAATGAAAAAAATCAATATTTTCAGTTCCGTCAATGTATTGAGCACCTGTTAGGTGCTGGGCACTGGTGAAATCTTTAACTCATCATGTGTTTCCTTTTAATTACCTTGATTCCTGTGAAGGCAGATGGGTAACAAATTCAGTCATTAGTTAAAAAAAATAAGTAGAAGTTCTTACCCAAATACTTCTAAGAATGTGAATTTGCTTTACAGTAAATGTCAAACTTTGGTTTATTTAAAAATTGTTAAGTTCATAAAGTAGCTTGTGTTTTGTGAAAATTAATAAGCCACTAAGTGCTTCAGTCCTTTGTCTGTATACTGTTGCTGCTTGATTATATTTACTCATACTTTACATTGATGGCAAATACCTGTTATGCTTGTGCAGCTTTCAGTTGTCTTGGAGTTGTGGTGCTGGTTGTCTGGCTGTTCATCCCTCCCTCTCTTCCTCCCGACACCCCTCCTTCCCTCGCTTCCTCCCTTCATCCCAGGTCACAGAAATAGTGAAACATTCCCATGTTTTATCACCCAGCTGTCCAGAAGTGTGTTCCTTGACTTGAAAGCATTCATTCCCATTGTTTACTCCGTGTGTGTGTTTGTGTGTGTGTCTGTGTATACACCTTTCCTGGGACACCTTAAACATCATTAGCTTTTTTGTTTGCTTTGTAATTTCCCGTCACGTAGTGTTTCCTGCTTTGTTATTGCAGTGGTCAGCTTCAAACGCTGCTGAATTTTATCTCCAGAAAGCCTCTGCCTCGTCCGGCAGAGGTGGCCGTACCACCTACCCTGAAAAAATAGTCAGTGGCTGGTTTTCAGTGTCATTTGGATTTGGCACTCCCTTCATAAATGTGCTTCAATTAAGCGGATCCAACCTTTGGGAGACAGGCACCACGTACCCCACGTCTTATCTTCGGACCCGTCTGGGCTCTGTCAGTGCCTCTCCTCTCTGAGAGCTACCAATAGCTGCGTATTGTTTCTTAATTCCTTATTTCCAAGTTGTTGGGCATATGCTTGCAATTAGAGATACAGTAGATAACTATGAACCTGTGAAGGAAATCTGAGAAGGAAAATCAGGTATGAGGAAGATTTCAAATTCGTTTACATTTCTCCTTTGTTGGCCTTATTTTTTGTTTTTGTTTTTGATTTTTTTTTAATTTCCTTATATGAGCAGCAACAAGATATGTTATTAATGGACCCTGAGTAGGACAAGTTATTTGTTATAGTAACTTTTGACCTGTTTAATAAGTAGTCAAGCTGTGTAGCGGAGTTTTTATTGTACTCTGCAGTGTGCAGTTATGAAGTGTGGTACATAATAAAATAAAAGCAATAATGTTGATATTTCTGAGGGATCCATCAGAGCTGACCTGAAGCAACATATTTCATCTGGTTTGTCTGGGTATGAATGCTTGAAAGTTATAGCTGAAATTACTAGAGACAATATCGTGTTTATGACTTCTGATTGTTTACCATTGTAAGGAACCTCACCCTATGTGATTCCCAAAACTGTTTCTATGACAGTTCATTAGTGTTGGTGTCAAGAAACAAATGAAAAAGATGAAATACATTTAGTATTAGGCAATAAGACATTTTAAGCTAAATGTTAGTATTTAGTGTGTAAGTGTAAAAAACAAACGCGGAGCCATTCTGATGGAGAAGAGAAGCATGCAGGTCATTTTTGTAGTTATAAGTAGATTTTTCTGTGTATGTAATGCTCAGCTCTGTGCTTCATAAAATCATTAATTTAACTTGAGATGGCTTTGTGTAGGATGGTGGAAGAATGATCAAGGAGGAAGAGACTCTTTTCACTGGAAAAGTGCAGGGTGGCTTGTGCAGATCACCATCCGGAGAATGAGGGCTGTCTAATACTGGAGAAGATTGCCATTTGAATCTAAAAAATACATTTATCTGTATAAAGATAAATTACTACTTTGAAATATAATTTATGTGTTTGCTTGCTTCTCTTCCTTATCAGATTTTATGTACCTTGAGGATAGAGGCCCGTGTCCTATTTATCTTTGTGTTTCCAGAACACAGGATAGGATCTGGCCCATAAGTGGGTGTTCAGGAGACATTTCTTTAATTAATATATTAGTAGTGGAAATGCTTGAATTTTTTCCCTTGCAACAGCTCCCCAGTAGTGTCAGGCCAAGGAAAACAATGAAGAAACAAATGATTTCCTAACAGTGGAGTTTTTGAGATATTCAGTACTGCTTTAAAAATGACTGCTGCCTATTTTTTTCCCTTATAAGAAGGAAATTCATCTTCTTGATCAGGTAGACCACTTTGAATTCAGTTTTCATTTGGATGAAAACCTCATGCTTGTATTTTTTGTGTATTACGAAATTACTAAAGTTTCACCCAGGTTCATTCATAGCTGAGCTTCTAGTAAACTGCGGAATTTTGGTGGTGATGGTGTTGTTATTATTATGGTGGTGGTGGTTATTATTATTATTATTATTATTATTATTGTTATTATTATCATTTAGCTTACCAAAATACAGAATCATTAATTTTCAGCAAGTTCCTGAAATCCATACAGACACAGTTTAAGCATGAATAGTTTTTGACCACCATTTCTGCTGCCACCAAAGTAAATTTTAAGCCATGTTTTCAGATGCATCAGCAGTCACTGGTGTGTTAATTCTATAAATTTTTTTTGGATGTCTTGTTGGCGATAGAAAAAATATTAATTAGTGGTAGATAAGTTTTTAAACATTTCGTTCAGCTCAGTGCTTTCATTTTATACAACTCTGGTGAGTCATTGGTGTTTCATTTCACTGATGGAATGACACGAAAATATTCATTAAAAAACTCGACTACTGTGAAATCATAACATGTAAGTGTTTTATGTGATTGTGCATAATATTTAATTTATAAATGAAAGTATTAACCTTAAAGAATCCATTATATACTTGTGAGTTATTTCAAAGGTAATGCTACAGATATATAGACATCTACACATGTAAGTCTGTTAAAGTGATTCACCTTTCAATATATGCCTTAGGAGCAGTCATCAGAAGTAGTTTTTAAGTTGTCTTTTTTCCCATCCATTGTGTCCACCACATCTCAGATGGCCCAGAATCAGGCAGGGAGAGAACCTGATTGGACCTCCAGGAGGTGCTCTGATGTTAATCAGCCTAGTGTGCAAGACAGAAAAGCTGATAGTCCGAAATCGCGCTTTAAACTAAGACAGACTGTCAGTCTTTAGGAATGTTGGGGAATGGCCTATTTATGTAATCAGATACTAACCCTGGGAGGGAGCTGTCAGGCACATTCTTGTTGTGTAAGCAGCAGGCAAACTGTGCTTTATCTGACAGACAGTGTGTAAATCTGTCCATGCAAAAATCCAAATGTTTAGTTTGCTCCTAGTCACTGTAATAATCTGCTTATTTTCGTCTGCTGGAGCAATGACATCACTTAGCAGAATGCGCTGCAGACATAAGGCCCAGATAAGGCTACGTTAGTGTCAGTCATTCATTCCATGATTGGCAAGAAGATAAATAGGAATTTACTAGAGGTTTGCTTTCAGCTAAAAGAATAGACAGCATGTTCTGGACAGGAATAAGTATTTAGCTTGGTTATTTTACATCTTGAGAAAATGGGTAGAATATATCATGTCTAATTATAGTTTCTAAGAATAAGGAGCCTACTGTATCAATAACTATTGAATAGTTATGTCCCAAAGGAATCTTCTTTGATTTGTTAGGATGCCTTTACTTACCTATATGTTTGTGTGTGTGTGTGCACACGCGCATGTGTGTGTGTATTCCATTGACTTTTATACGTGTTATATGCAACACCCTTTCATTTTTCTTTTTAAAGATACCTCATATTCATTATTTGCTTACTGTGAATAGTAACATCTTCATTAATATAGACATTTAAGAATCTGTAAATTAGTCCTATTTTTGAGGAGAAATTAAAGTGTTTTTCAACCCAAATATATGTCATTTTAAACTCTGTGACATTAAAATATGTTTAATGTCACTTTAACTCTGTGGTGTTAAAGATGAATTCATTGTTTTCATGTATTTGTTCAGTGAGAATGGAGTTCCTTTCCATGATCGAAAGATCTCCGTTTTGGGGCGCCTGGGTGGCTCAGTCGTTGAGTGTCTGCCTTTGGCTCAGGGCGTGATCCCGGCGTTCTGGGATTGAGCCCTGCATCGGGCTCCTCCACTGTGAGCCTGCTTCTTCCTCTCCCACTCCCCCTGCTTGTGTTTCCTCTCTTGCTGGCTGTCTCTCTGTCAAATAAATAAATAAAATCTTAAAAAAAAAAATCTCCGTTTTATCACTTATTGATTGTTGGTAGTGTTTTCTTTGATAATTCACTCCCTGGATAAGCCATATAACGTTAGGAATTTTCTTTAAAATTCCTCTAAGGATTATTTCGGTTGTTTAAATCTCCATTCAGATCTTCGCTTTGGCTTTACCAAATAAGTGATTTTTTTGCTAATTATATAATAATGATTTGAAAACGGTATTAATTCTTTAAACAAAGGAGAAACCCAATACTGGACCACAGTATTTTATGATCCATAACTTTACAGGACACACTGTTGAACTCTCACGAGGGAAAGCTAGCTGCAAGCCAGATGGAGCTGAGGGCAGCACATGCAACTGCTGGGCCACCAGACAGAGACCACCTTGCCCTGGTCCGGGTAGCCCAATGCATCTGCGAGGCCAAAGGTCTTTCTAAGAATTTTAACGACAGTGATAGGGGAGAATGACAAATACGCAGAAGCGTACATGTCTGACACAGTGATGTGGCCCTTGTGGAGTGAGTGCATGGCAGCGTTTCTGCTCTGTGTTCTGTAAAGTTGAGGTCACCTTTATCTTGATGGGGTACCGAAGTGCAAAGTACATTTATACGTACTTCATTTTAATTATTTACTACTTTAGCACACGCTAGGAACTTCACATAATTAGTCAAAGTTTAATTGGTTTTAATTACCTGTCAGAGTTAAATTGCCCACATTTTCCAATCAACTACTTTGGAAAGCTATACCCTTTGATTTGATCATTGAATTCTAAAATGTTACCTCTTTCCCTCTGTTGCCAGCTCTGTCTCTCTGGGTCCCAGGTCAGAGCTACTTAAGCTCAGGTAAAAGTTAAAATTCAATCAAAGGACTTGTTTACTTGATAGCAATTAAAATGTGCCAATATTTTCACTTTTGCTCTTCCCCAGAGGAAATTTTCCTAATGATCTTTCGCCTGGGCTTTTATTCTCAGTACTGTTCTACCTCTCCTGTATCTAAGTCCCTCTGTGTGTGTTCCTTAGTGCTGACTGCATGTTATTTTTGAAGAATAGTGGATCCCAGTAATTGATGTAAACGTACTGATTATGGAAAATGTTAGTGATGTTTGGAGATGTATGACACAGACCTCTGGACAGTCCATGAGGCGGTTTGTAGAAATGAGGACCAGTGTCTCCTCTGTCTTTTAGCATATCTTCTTGAGTGCCAGGCTCCTCAGCACATTTTATGAATCTCAGCATGTAAATGCCAGTGGAACGCTCCATTCATCTGTATCTACTGCTTACATGTAGAAGTCCTTGTTTACTTACCTTTTGTTTTTATGTGTTCCGATCCTAGTTCTCAGTTTTAGTGGAGAACTTTCCATACAGTAATTGTTGGAGCACCTGTGACCCTGTAAGGCATCGGAGCAGCTTGTTTTAGGCTGTGGGGTCCAGCAAGCCTGTCTTACCTTCCCTTACCTGCACCTCCTGGGTTTGTATTATGACATAGCTGTGCCTGGCAGTGTAAGTTATTAGATTGTTGCGTCCTGCCATTTTGTTTTATAGTCTTAGACAAATTAAAGAATAGAGGTACTCAAGCTCGTGTCTCCTGGAAGTCAGGGCTCTTTGTTCCAGTGGAGAATCAACTAGCATTTGGACTGCGTGTAGACCCATGAATGAAGAGGCGGAGCTTAATATGTTCAATATATTGGAGACAGAATTTCTCACCAACCATGCTGGTTGGTTGATACCACCCCAGTATATTTGATGGACTCTTCCTCAGACCCCTGCCTTCCAGTCCTGGAGGAGGTTAGCCACACAAGTTTGGGACTTTGGGTCCACTTTGTCCCCAGGACTGGACTCCGTGGAAATGAGTTGAAATTAGATCTGTAGGGTTTTATTTGTTGGGATATATTTCGGGGTATTTTATTCCAATTCCACTGCCCTGACACATGGAATTTCTGGAAGAACAAGCAAGGCACCAGCATTGCGGCTGAGTTGGTGTCATGAGGGCTCTCTGTTCCCCTTCTGTGCCATGGCTGCCTTCGAGCACCTTCGTGATTTTCAGTGTGTCATTGGGAATGTCACTTATCAGAGTTCTTTGGCCGTATTTTGAACCTTTGATAAAATTTAATTACATACAAATATTAAATTTTATAAATGTTTTAATATATCACTTTTCTGCTCCCCACTCTGATGCTACTATGAAAGATATCAAAAAATTGAAAATCAGTGTAAATGTCCCTGAATTGTTTAGAATCTTTTAGGGAATGTACACATCCAAAAGTAGAAAATAATCAAAGGACAATGTGCATGAGATGGGTGGGGTAGACATGTGAGGGGTGGATAAGCTGCAGTGGGAGCCTGCGCAATGTGGGGAATTAAAACAGGACATAAAACAAGGAAAGATCTTTAGTGAGAGCTGGTCTGATGGCTTCTAGAGTCTGGCCATTGATAGATATAGATATAGATAGATATACATATAGATAGATAGATAGATAGATAGATAGATAGATAGATAGATAGATAGATAGATTTTATCATTGAACACCTAGAACCATCTCTTCTAAAATTGTGATTATGTTCTTACTCATGGCAAGCAGAAGATTCTTTAATTGTCGTGAACAGTATCTGTGATTAGCTGTCTGTTTTATGGCATTCGCGGTGTAGACTTATACAGTCATTGGGCACTGATGTCTGAGCTATCTGAATACAAATATAATGAGGTTTTGACTTCAAAATTGAAAGGCCAAAAGATATCTTTCTTTCTAAAGTTCTGATTTTATACTGCCTCAGTAAATATTTCAACTCTTGTCTCTCTCTGTACTACTCTGATTGTATCAGCTGTGTAACATTGTACAAGTATGACACAGAAAAGCCAACAGTAGATGAAAATTAGTGATTCCCATAAATTTTATTTAAGGTACACCTCTTTTTAAAAATCGTGCTTCTAAAAATCTGTTTATTCGTATATATTAGAAGTGGAATGTGTGTTTATAAATATTTTTAATGCAGCAGCATATAAAGTGCTGAGTGAAACTTCTCTTAAGGTTGACACCCTTCCTCTTCCTCCAGGCTTCCCCTGTCCCATCCTACTTCCCACCCAGTGGGACTACTATTCACAGTTTGGTTTGAATCTCTTCCAATTGTTTTCTGTTTATTTGTTGATTCATACATATGTATATGTGTGGTGTGTATTTTTTTATAAGTGACTTATTAAAATAAACTTAATTGCGTGAATTTTGTCCCTTTGCAGTATTTAATGTGCCAAGCAATGCATTGGGCCCTGGGAATATAACAGAAAATAAAGCAGGCAAACATGAGCTTATTACATTTTGGTGTGGAGATATATTCATTAAACCAATGAAAAGTCAAATATACACCAGGTTTAAGATAGTGATGATATAGTAAAATAAAAGAGGGGAGGGCCATAGGGAGGGCTGGGGTGCCAACGGAAAGCCTTGGAGAGAAGGTGACAGGTGAGTCAGTAGGGGCTGAGCCTCGTGAGGATTTCAGGCAGAGTGTCCCACCAGAAGAAGTGCACAGGGCATGGCTAGTGTCGCAGGGGCCAGCGTGCCCGCAGCAAGGCACCGGATGGGAAGCTCATGGGAGCTCAGGCCACATGACCCTCTGGAGGACTCCACAAGGACTTTGATTTTGTCTTCTGTGCAACCTGAGAGGGTTTTTTTTTTTTTTTTAAGATTTTATTTATTTATTTGACAGAGAGAGACAGCCAGAGAGAGAGGGAACACAAGCAGGGGAATGGGAAAGGGAGAAGCAGGCTCCCAGTGAAACAGGGAGCCCGATGAGGGGCTTGATCCCAGAACACTGGGATCCTGACCTGAGCGGAAGGCAGATGCTTAACGACTGAGCCACCCAAGCGCCCCAAGTTGAGAGGGTTTCGAGCAGAGGCCTGGCATGGTCTGACCAGGTTTTAACAGAACCACTGTCTGTAGTGTGCAGAGAGCAGGCTGAATGGTAGGAAGGTGGGTGGGGGAGATCAGAGGCGAGGAGTGTGTTGGAGGTTTTTGTTATGATCCTGCCATGAAAGGATGGTGGTCAGTTGGACATTTGGACCCTGGTGGTAGCAATCGGGATGGACGGACGTGTCCAGACTCTGAATATATCTGGAAAGCACAACCCACAGGATGTACTGGTAGGTTGGTTGAGAGAAAGAGTAATGGATGATGCCAGGACTTTGGCCTGAACCATGAAGTCGTGTCATTAACTAGAGCAAAACCACTGTCAGGCAGGTTCCATTGGCAGATTTGGGGAGCCAGGTTTAGACACATTAGTTATGAGAAACCTGTTAGCCATCCCAGTGGATATGTCAAGTGGACAGCTGAATACAGACGAGACCTCATGGAACACATCTGTGCTGCAGGTAGGAATTTGGAAGTCGTCAGAATAGAAATGACCAAAGGAGTAAATGCAGGTCAGAAAGGAGACTTAAGGACCAGATTCTGAATTACGGCTTTGGGAAGGTGAGGGGAGGAAACAGCAAAGGTGGCTGATGAAAATCAGGAGACTGTCCTGTTCTCAAGTGCTGGAGGGGGCCCTCCACCAGCTGCTGATGCGTCCCCCGCAGGCTGCTGTGCGCCTGCAGGTCAAGTCTCATGCTTGGGCTGGAGTCTGATATCTAGTGAAGACACCCATGCACCAGGCTTATTACAGGAGAGCAGGTCATCTGCGGTCCTGGCTGCTAGGCATGCTGGCCTGTCCTGCAGCATCCTTGCTGGGTGCTTCTGCACAAATGCTGCCGTGCTCTGCTGGAGCAGCTGGCCCTACCTGAGGCTTGGGTGATACCAGCTCCTTGCTCTGCCCCAGCTTCCTTGTTGCTCTCTTGCACGAGATAACTTCTTGGACTTCATTACTTCCTTTCCATGTGTTTTACTCCGAAAAGTCTTTAACAAAAAGATAGTCATTGTATAGTGTTGAGCAGTTTTGTTTTCTTTGTATCATGAAGTCTAAACTAGCAAGCTCTTTGCCTTTCATTTCTCTTCTTTCCCAGCCCATAATTGAAACGTTGTTTCTGTCGTTAACCTCATTTTGGTAGCTTCAGTTAATTCTGTATTGTAGCCTCCCTAACACTATCCCTATGCCAAGTGTAAATATATTTTATCACCTACATCTTTCCAGCTGTTTTTGCTTGTGCACTTTAATTACAAGAGAAAGAAATTTAGTCTGGTATTTTCAATGCTGGAAGGTATATAATAAATGATCATGGAAATCCACATAGGCTTAAGGTGTTGAAGATTTGAAAAGTTAGTATAAGTGACCTATATATACAGTGTTTATAGATGCCTATCCGAACTTATCTTTTCAAAATACTTTAGGGTATATGAGAAGTAGATGAAATTCACAAATCTGTTTTGTGAAAAGAAGAACCCATAGCTGCACACGTCCAATTTTTAAAATAAATAATACTCTTTTGTGTTGAAAGGAAGCTAACACAATTGCTTTGCCCTGCTTTGGAGACGTCTTTCCCGTCTGCATGTACGTCAAGCATGCATGCACCCTCTGGTCTTACTCACGCTTCACTGCAGGTGACTTCATGCCCATTGCACGGTGGCTGTGTGTGGGAAATGGTGAGGGGCCTTCTAGTATTTTATTAACTGCTTGCTCGCAGTCGGATCACAGTAACTTCAAAAACCTTAAAAACTTGTTTTTTTATGTTAATGTAATTTTAGCACTTTCCCTTGAACTTATGGTTTAGCAAGGAACAAATCACATCCCTTACAATGTGATCTTTCTATATATTTGAATGTCAGGATATGATGATTTAAAGCAGGCTGTGATCCGTGTCAGTGTCTACAGTGTCCACATGGGGTTCGTCGGCTGAACTCACGCCGTGTCGTGGTGATGCCCCAGTGCACAAGTGCCCCGGGATATTTACTCTGGAGTGTGCTGTAACTGCTGCTCTCCGGACGGAGGTCTCAGAAAGGGTCAATTTTGTACTGAACTCGGAGATTGCTGGGCAATACATCTCAACCCTTCTGGCTAATCTTACCTTGAGCTCAAATGGTTCCCTAGATCATCCTGACATGCTAGAAGGCCGAGATGATGACAAAGGCCAAGACGATGAAATACCCAAGTTTGGAAAGGCTGCCTTTCCCAGCTCCAGCAAATCACACAGTCACCATCAGGTTGGACAGTCCTTTCTAAATCTGGAAAATATATTCAAATGTCTAGGAATTCTGTTTCCGTAATAGAAACATAAAGACCTACTGGATAAATTTTAAGCATACCGTATCTGCTAGTGTAGTAGAGGTATGGGTCTATGAGCATGTTCAGTATTGCAAGCATGGTTTTTAGGAAAAAAAATACTAGTAGTACGTATGTTAAAAGTAAATTTTAACTTGTTTGGGAGAAAGGATATTTTGTTCATTTCAGTTTAATCGATTGTATATTTGAGTCCTATATGAAGTCATTTGGGATACATAGTGAGAGTCTGTTGTCCTTTAACTGGGAACAATGCACACGTTGAGAGAGTTAACTACTCTGCTGGTATCAGTTGCTGGTTCTTACAGGGCTATGGCATTAACAGATTTCAGTTTCCGGTGTTAGAGGTCTAATCCAAGCACCACTTATAAGCAGTCATATGGTCTTCAGCTTATTAATTTTGCTGAGAAAACTATTACTGTTTTTGAAGTACCCTGATAGGTCTTTATTGGAGAGGATTGCTGGCAGGGATTGCTGGCAAGGAATCCAAGTAGGAAACTATGGCTTTCTTTATCGTTGCTGTTTTAAATCATTGTGAAATAATAGATAATTCTCTTGATTCACCATTTATAGAACACCAGTGATCTAACTGCAATGCAGAATGAAGAGATGTCCCATGCCCAGTATTTTTGGAAATACTGATGTGGGTACACACCAGGAATAAGAATTGTATGGTCCTCCTGAGGCTCAGCAAGGCTGTCCAAGTCCAGACGCTAGCTTCTCTTTCCCCAGCAGCATGAATATCTGAACCTGAGTGTTATTTCTGAGTATGTGGCATGCAAGAAACTGAGTGACATTGTTCCTATGAAACTGTCAGCTTTATTAGCAAAAGGGGGTTGGGATTTATTCTATAAAGATGTATGAGATTTTTCTATAATATATATCTGTCCTAGTAAAATTTCAGTCATGTTAATGAAACATTTTCTTAGCATAATATTATAACACCATAGTATGAAGACCTTATTATGACTTTTATAAATTCTGTATGAATCATAGTTTTTTGATGACTAGGACTATGACAGGTTGTCAGAATTGGGACAGAAATTCTTGTTCATACTCGGCTTCCGTTAATATATGTTGTGTTTATTGTTTGTTCCGTTAATATATGTTCTGTTAATTGTTTGTATGTTTATTTATTTATGAGAGAGAGAAAGAGTGCATGCGCGCAGGCCGGAGGAGGGGCAAAGGGAGAGGAGGAGAGAATCTCAAGCAGATGCTGCACTGAGCACAGAGCCCAACACAGGGCTCGATCTCACGACCCTGAGATCATGACCTGAGCCAAAACCAAGGGTCGGATACTCAACCGGCCAATCTACCCAGGTGCCCCTAATTTTAATATAATAAGATTTTTAAAGAAAATTATTTTTTAATTGATTTTGTAGTTGATTTTCTCTATTAGTGCTTTTCTCCTTTTTGTAAGCCAGTTTTTTATCTTACTGGTAAAATCTGTCCTGTTTATATTTGTTAAGTGGTTCATTCTAATATGGTAAGTAACTGGTGAGATTATCATCTGAAAACTTAGTAAAAGGTTTTTCCCTTGATGTGTAAATGATCTAGTCTGAGTTTCTTAACTCTTCAATAACATTTTCGTAGCATCTCCAGGAATGTAGCTTGAAGGACAGCTGTCTGTTAGTACTAACGTGCGTTTGGAAGACTGCGTTAATTGGCCAAATATAAAAGTGAGCTCATCTTAAACCTTAGGTGAGGACATTGTTTTGGTAGGTTCTTTCCCCCAGACATGCACAGGTTCGTGGCTTGTATGCATATATACTGCATCTGAGTGGTTGTGGGCACTCCGGAAGGGTAAAGGCACATTTACCTCTTTAGAAATTATAGTCAATAATTGTGAAAAGCAAGCACTGAATAGACATAGGAAGGGGAAGGAGAAAAACAATAGATTGATGGTTCCTTTTGTCCTCTCAACGCCGAGTCCCTCTCTCTGGTTACTGGGGCCATCTTCGTCTGACTGTGCTGCAATTCTGCAACTTTGTTTCTCCCTTCCCTGCAGCATGCTCCCCACCCACGTGTGGGGGTTCATATGATTGGCTCTCTGCGCTCGCGCGCACGCGCACACACACGCACACACACACACACACACACACACACACACACACACACACACACACACACACCCCCACCCGGCCGCCTCTGGCTGTGTCTCCTTGGAGCTTGTCGATGCCTGCTGCTGCGTTACTGACGTTACTGCTCTGTTCTCCCAGGCTCACTTCAAGCCCCACCTCATCCAGGAAGCCTTTCTAGCCATTTCAGTCAGTAGCCACCAAGGCTTTTTCTAAGCATCTTAAAAGATGCTCCTTAGAAAGCCCAAACAGAATGTGGTGCTTTTGTGTTCTAATCATTTCCCTGATGTTAGTGTTGACTATTGAACCATAGGCTACTTTTGCAGAGGCATATATGTCTTTTGTTTATTTATAGATTGAATCTAGCACGGGTCAGTGCTAGACACACACTAAGTTCTAATACATACTTTTTTTTTTATCGATCAGTTGGTATAGAAGGAGCTGAACAACTATAATCTGAAGATTGTTAGGACTGTATTGTAAATGTCCAAAGACTTAACAAAAGTCAGGGCATTTGTAATGAAGCTGTAAATGGAGTTTGAAATTCGTTTTGTCAATTTATCTCAAAATATTTATATTAGTAAGAGCAATGATTTAAAAGAAATTCTCTATATATGGTGTTTAAAGAGTAATATTAGTCCTTTATTTGTAACTGCTATTTTAACCTTCCTTACATAAATCCAGTGTTTTCTTCCCTAACCTGAAGCAATAAAATTTCATTTAGTCCAGAGTAGAGGATTGTGGCAATTTAATATATGTCTTGTTCTTCAGGACTTGACTTCTATGGTTCGTTAAAATTGTTTCAACTTCCCAAGCCCTCCAGCTCTGTGAAACCCTTGAAAGGGGGTAGTTTGAAAAGGAGGGGGTAGCCTGCGACGGGAATGGGTCTCATATGTGGTATAATTCCTTCCACCTGTTCTCATGTTGGCGTTTTAGAGCCATGCAGGAAACATAAACTATTTCAGGACTAACCCAGCTTCTCAGACCCTGAGAAGGGGACTTAGTGGAGCTTTGTTTTCAGCAGCACTCAATTCGGGGTTTTTTTTGCCTTGTGTAGATCAGGGTGTTTGGGGGACATAGGTGGGGGCAGTGATGTGACCTCTATCATCTAAGCCAGAGATTGACACACTATGGACTGCAGGCCAGATCAGGCCCACTAACTGTTTTTGTAAATAAAGTTTTATTGGAACACAGCTCATAGTCCTTTGTTTACATACTGCCTGTGGCTGCTTCTGTCCTGTGGAGGCAGAGGTGAGTAGTTACATCAAACCTGATGACCCGCCACGGAGAAGATATTTACTGTTCTTTACACAGAGCCTTTCCAAGCCCCTGACCGAAGACACTGTTGTGCTGGTGAGCGGTGGATACAGCCCATGCAGGGGAATGGGAAAAACTCCAGCCAAACTGCATGGGATGGTTTTGGGTAGACTGGAGTTTATGGTCTCTTTGACAAAGAAAAATTTCATGGGAATGAGATTTTGAAGGATGAATTCAAATCTCTGAGGGCATAGCCCTTATAATCCTTGAATGTTTTTCTTTAGAATGAGTCATTCTCTTGGTTCTTAGTAGACTAAAGCAACCTGGGATTAATATTCTGCTTAATGCTCCTCCCAGAAGTAATTTTGACACAAAGCTTTTCAACCTTTGGATTGGATTGAAAGAGCCAGAAAAGGTATTTCACAGCTTTTAGGATCTGAATGATATGTTAAGAGGTTTTAAAATGACAGGCTTTGGCGTGAGTGAGGTTAAATTCTTTTCCAAATAGTTAACAAGGATCTAGCCTGTTAATTAGGCTAATTATCACCTGTTCAGGGCAAAAATGCACTCAAGACTCTTGGCTTCAGTAGCAGGCTCCCTTGAGTGCTGTATAAAAGCCCCGGGGGGTGGGGGGGGCAACTTTCATCTGTAACCACACTTGAGCCTGAAGAGTTGAATTTAGTAAATGAAGCCTTTCTAATCTTAGCTCTTTGTGGCTTCTTGATATAAATCATGCTCATGTTTTATATATAATCAGAAACAGGCCACTCTCCCAGTCTAGCCTAATTCAAGTAATCTGGATACTGGTATTATCGTGAAATATTTTTGGTTTTGGGTTATAACTTCATTCATTGAGTCAGAGTTTTTATTTGGACTTTGTACACATATATACACACACACAAATATTTGGAAGGAGATGCTCAGAGGGACCCCAAGTGTCCTCATACTTATTATTTAGCTGTCGCTATACCTTTTGGATTACTCAGTTCAGAGAAAATACTGATTTATTTTCCACGCAGTTTAAAGTTGGATATTTTATTTAAGCATGTATGTAGTACTTTGAAACTTCATACATGAATAAGATTACTTTGGAATAATACTGTGGGTATTTAATGTGGATTTAGTGATTGTTGCCCATTAATCCGTCTAAAAGCAGTCTCGTGTATTTTTACTCCGATGTTTCCTGGGCCAGAAACAATACAGGCATCTCACAGTTCTGGCGCTTACAGATCCTGTATCTGTTATCCTGGCAGAATGTCCTGAACTTTGTCATTTTGCTTTGTTATCCTTCGGGGTACTTTTTCAGCCTGAGGCACTCACGTGAATTAATTGAGCATTGTAGTTGTTCTTCAGTGGTTGTTTTTAGATGCCTTTTATGTGCTTCTTTGTTCAAGAAAGTGATTGTTTGCCATTATGTTTGCAGCTCAGCACAATTCCTATGGTGACCCTACTGTGCCGAGAGTCAGTCATTCTCTATTTTCATTTCATCTCTTAGTGTATTATCATATCATTATGAAATTAAAATCATTTTAAAAAGAGGCTTTCCATTCCCAAGAAACTGCCTGGGCATTGGTAGCAGTTGAGTAACTTAGGAATTGTGGAAACAAATCCATTACTGTGTTGGATGGTTTTGGGGGGAGTCGCGCGCACCTGGCCTTGTGTTCACAGCCCCGTGCTCCGTGTTTCCCCATAACGGCCGGCAGTACCTGGCGGTTACGTGTTTGCAGTCTCAGTTGGGCTTTACGGGAATAGTTTTGAATCAGTCAACACCTTTGTTTCACAGTTTTGAAAGATAATAACTGCATGATTAGTTAATATTTTGACAAAATTTAGCTTACTCTTCTATCGAAATTGTATCTGTAGCACAGCAGACCGCACTCAGTGCTGTGCGGTTTTTGCAGATGTGAATCTGTGTGATTTATTAACTTGACAGGACTGGTGCAAGGAGTCATGTAGAGAAGATAAAAAAAAAGACTGTTTGTTTAATTAAAATACTCATTTTTGACTTTTGAAAAATTTCAAAAACAATGAAAGCATTTGGGAAGATGTTAACATACAGCCACATTGACTTTGGATTCCTTCTCTTTTAAAAACAACAAAATCATAGCACAAGACTGAGCACTGTCCCCACATGCGTGCCCTAACCCCTCTTTTCAGAGACCTGGTGTCGTACATGCTTTCATAGATTTGTATTTAATGCCTTTCTTTTTATGAAAAATGTTATGTCAGTGGTGCAGTTCTGTACCCAACTTGTTTTGTTTTAATGCAGTCACATTTTTGAGATTGCTGATAAATATAGCCCTAGTTGATGCATTTTTACTACATTATGATATCCCATTTTGTGATTAAATCCATTATTTATCTACCCCCAGCTGATGGAATTTAAGATTGTTTACATTTTAATGGGGATAACTGTTATTACATGCCTGTGCTTGTACCAGTGTTTCCCAGTTGCTTGTACCTAGACGGAGCTTTCTGGAAGAGAGGTAGGGACGTCTACAGCTTTAAAAATCATTGCTAACGTAATTATATCCTAAATTATCCTGAATTGGAGAGATTACAAAAGAACATAAAAATATACTAGTGACACCACTTCCTGTGTTTAAAAAATTATGAAGTACTAAAGCACCAAAGTATCGAGATATCCGTGTCTTCATATGTAAGTGGGATGTGTACAGATTGTTTATTTAGTTGCTAATAAATTGAGTCAATAATCCACCTCATAGGGTTTAAAATACTTTAAATAACATTTAAAAATATACTTTGAAGAAGAGGACTATAGAATCTCCTGTTGGGGTGCTTACCTTCTAGAGTAACATGGAAAGAAAAAGTTAAGGACACAACTCAAAATAGGAGTTATGTATTTTGACATAACTTGTCTGCCCTTTAGGCCTTTAAAAACATACCATTGTAACAGAGTTTCCATAAGGCAGAAGCACCTACTAAGATAATGGTATTAATCATATAATTCAGCTCCCGACCAGTTCTTGAGTTTTACTTTGTGCATAAGGCCTACTGATACCCCTGTGAGAATTTTTAGTTTTGTTATGTATCTAACAATGAAGATATTTAGTATATTCTGTTCAAAATTTTAAGTCTAGAGATGTGGGTTTTATTTAGTCTTGGCTGTGTTATTACAAATCATGTCATGAGTGATTCAGCGAAGACAGGTTCCCCACCATATTTAACAGGGAGACCAAACAAGGCCCCAGAGCCATTCCAGGTGTGGGAGGGGATGCTAAGGAGAAGACGGCACACAGAACTGTAAGTACAGAAACATTCTGGGAACATATCGGAAAATGCTTAGAGTTTAATTTGGGAAGCCTTATAAATTTACATTAAAAGATGAACCCTTAACTGACTTTCATATCATAGTTCCCAACATGAAAAAGGGCTTTATTCTAGAAAGTTGAACATCTCAATCCCTGGAAACCAGGAACTTTGTAATGACATCTCTTGGTAAAGGAATTGGTACAGGTGTTACGTGTAACATGCTATGTTTAAAATCATTTCCCTTAAAATGTGCAAATCACTGCTATGTTGTCCTCTAATTCATGTGTTTTTGCAAAGTCTGGTATCATTTTGATTTCTTTTGCTTTTGACTTCCCCCACCACCTTTGAAACCTTCTAAGATCACTTTATATTGGGTAGAAACATCTAGTGAAGCCTGAGGAAAGAGCAGGTAACAAAATGCCCTTTCTCATGACAGATCTTAGGGTACTACTTGGCATTTTGACTTTCTAGTAAATACTATAAAGTAGACAGATCATGTAAGACCTGGAAATGGTGTTGAGGCCTACCTACTCTCCCCCCAGAGATGGCTCTCTGCATAGCGCAGATGTTATCCCTCTGCTGTGGCCTGCCATAGCATTTGCTAAAAATTTAATGTATAAATGTTTAAGATTTAAAAAATTAAGAGCTTTAGAATACCAAAGAAAGTTGCTGAAACAAATATGGGAAACATGGGCATGATACATACAAGTAGGTGGGAGGTTTGCAGGTACCTCATGTTCTGTATGTTTATAAAATAAGCAGAGACGCTCAGGTAGCTGAGAGGACCCAACAGCATGAGCGTCGGGAGCTCCTGGCGGCCCGCGTGACCCCTGTGGCTGGAACACCGATCTCGCAGTCTCACTCGGAGTCTGGGAGATTGAGTCAAGAACGAAACTCTTACTCACTAGTTCATGAGTTCACCTGGTCGGTCCAGAATTATTTATAGAACACCACATACCATGCACTTACGCGGCCCTTAAGGATTCAAGGTGAACCAAGGGCCATCTTCCTATTGTGTGCTTGTCTCGTTTACCCTTTTAGGTTATAACGTTTACAGGATTGTCTCGTCCTCGTCTTTCTGTGTCCTTCAGCTGATCTACTAGAAAACTATCTTCACGACTAAAGAGGAGACTACCAAGTTTTTACCAAACAGACCTCTTTGTAATAGATCATAAATCCAGTTAAGAAGTGTCTCATGGAATTCCACCGTGTGGGGATAGAGAAGCTTCAACAGTAACGTTTGTTCCAAGCTAACATAGGTCACAGGGTGTCACCCTCTTCCTAGAAAACTGGATGGTGCCCGAACGGGTTGCAGGAGATCAGAGCCCTAGTGGGTGTGGTGCTTCTAGCGCTGGGACCCTCGTTGTGCACTTATCTTGCCACGTCTCGCCATGTCATCCCTGCCACCTCTCCATGTCCATTTGTCCCTGTCTTTTAACATCTAGATTAAATGCCACCCCTGGGAAGTCTGCTTGCATCTGCCCCACCCCATTAATTGCTTCTTCTTTTAAATTTAGGATGGCATTTTACCTTTTTTAAAATATGACACAGGTTATTTTTGTAAATGGTTTTTCTCCCTTAGTAGCCTGTGATTTTCTTGAGAGTGAAATCTGACTCTTTTTCCTTCATCTCCCCTGTCTTAAAATAGTGTTTTGGAACATAAGAAGTAGGAAGATCTGTAGGAGAAGAAAGGGAAGAAGAAAGGGGGGGTAAACAGAAGGGGGAATGAAATCATGAGAGACTATGGACTCTGGGAAACAAACTGAGGGCTTCAGAGGGGAGGGGGTTGGGGGGCTGGGATAGGCCGGTGATGGGTATTAAGGAGGGCACGTATTACGTGGTGCACTGGGCATTATACGCAAGTAATGAATCATGAAACTTTACATCAAAAACTAGGGATGTACTGTATGGTGACTAACATAATATAATAAAAAATTATTATAAAAAAATAAAAATAAAACAGTGTTTTGGGTATTATGGGTGTTCCGGTCTTTCTAAAGTACATTGAGAACACATATTGATGCCTTGCCTTCTTGGGTCCACATGGCAGAGAGAACAGCATGTGTTCGCTCGGGGTCTGTCCTGGGGAGGCCTTGGGATAAGCTTCCTGAAGGCCCCAAGGAGAGTTGGATGTCTTGGATGGGTGTCGTTCTTGCGGACTTGTGTGAAGGCCAGTAATTTACAGTATTTGAGACTCAGAATTTGTGTAGTTCCAGGAAACACCCCATTGAAGAGTAGGTATGATAAGGATACTTTACTTGCTAATATTTCAGGTTCTTGTTAAAGTACCAGTGCATGAACTTATTTTCATAAAGCAAATTGTAAAACATGTGAGGTTTCCTGAAAGTCAAGCAATGGCCTTAGTTCTTTGTTATCTGGCTTTTGTCATTTCCTGACAGACACTGAGCTCTCGTTTAACATTTTTATTACGTATGAATAATAGAGTACGTATATTGAGGTTTTGTAGATGTAATTTTGTTAAATGTACATCATGGTAGATTTAAAAATGAGGGATTTATTTTGTCATTCATAAA
>NC_048231.1:102461919-102585035 GCF_002007445.2 Ailuropoda melanoleuca
ACAAATGCTAACTCTGCCAAATCCGTTTCTAATTGTTGCAGAGGTTTTCAGTCCAGAGCTATCATTAAAGATGAGTAATTGAAGTTTTTGTACAATTCCTTTAGCAATCCCTAGACTTGCCTTTTTATGTCATGGAAGTTTGAGAAACATAAACAGCACTGAATTGTTATTGGTATTGAGTAATGTAGATTTTATTGTTACTTGGGATCTTCAGTGTGTTCAAGGAAACCATCTAATTCATATTATTAAGTAGGAAGTTATTAAAGAAGAACCTGATAGAATCAGGTAAAATCAATTCAATATCCTTCAGTTGTTGGAAAATTCAATATGTTTTATTTAAGCAGAATCCTAGATACTGTATATTAACTATTCCAAGCAATCTTTACTCAGCTCAGAAAGGCCAGATGTATGGGAATTGTAAAAAATCAGGATATGCATAAAAACTGTTCAAGTGCATAAAGCAGCCCCATCTGGAAGACATCTACCAGAAATGAAGTTGTACAAAACCATTCCATTGATAATAAAGCTAATTTTTATGGGTCTGACAAGTATGTAATTATGTTCAGTGGTGCTTTTCAGATTTTATCACAGTCAATAAACCGCAGTGGTAATTTCATTCCCATTTGACATATTTACATGGAAACATTTGATTGGAGGAATTAGTAACCCTGAAAGCCTTGATAGATATGTTTTAATGATCTGTGACCTCTGCAGTCCCTCATCTGTTTATTGTTGCAACAGGCGAGAAGTCGTTTCTGTGCGACCTCTGCGGCTTTGCCGGCGGGACACGGCACGCCCTCACCAAGCACCGCCGCCAGCACACAGGTCAGTACGGCCGCAGCCCGGCCCCCACCCGGCGGCCCCAGCATCCGTTCTTGGCCCTCGATGGTGTGTCTTGTCAGTGTTTGTAAAATCCCTGTACTTGAGGGTCTACTGAAAATTCTGTTTGAATAACCTAAGATTTGGATTCACCTGTTTTTGTATGTTTAAAAAGTCGGCCTACTTCATGTTTCAGAGATCAGGTGCCCTGTGTAAATTCATGGTACGTAGGAAGGGAAAGAGCTTGCCTGCAGCGTGTGGACATACCAGGCTCCCTCTCTGCCTGCGAGACTTTGCCACAGACGTGGTGGGTGAGGCTGGGGGTCCAGCTTGCTCTCAGATGCGTCCTCTCCCCTCAGCGTCTCCCACCTACTTTCTTACTCACTCTTGCCTCCTTAGCTGGCTATCAGTTTATCCACAGCCCCCCCCCCTTTTTCCAGCTACTGCTTGGCCCACCTAACCACCTGACCCCCTAGGGGCAATCCCTCTGCGAGCTGGGACCAGTAGGTGCGGTTTTAGGTTCTTGCTGTTTCTATTCTTCTTACTCTTAAGAACGGAGAGCAACTTGAGTAGACAGCGATGTGGAAGAGAATTCATGTTTGTGATCTGCATTCTTTATGGTTCAACAAAATCAAGTAGGTGCCTCGGTTAGGAAAAGTTAAGAATGAAAAGTTTTAAATATTCATTAAAATCAATTACCGACTTGGTCTTATAATTATGGTAATAATTGTAAATTATATGTGCCTGGGACAGTGCTGCTAATAGCATTGTCCCTTCTAATTATTAACAGAACTGTTTTATTATCAAAAGTGACCTAGTTTAGATGATAAATCATGTGGTTACACAATCTGTCACTGAATGTTGGGCTTTTCCTTGGGGACCGTGACAGTGGGTGTCTGGCAGTCACACTCAAACTGGCATGAAATGAAGATACATGAAATATGTGGTGTGGGGGACATTTCGAGTCTTGATATGTTATATTTAACAGTTAGCCATAGGTAGCTCTTGTGCCCATCATGGTATTTGTAAGATTAATGCCAGTCACTTCTTTCGGAGCATGAGTGTGTAGGATTCAGGTCTCCATATGGGGGAAGAGTTATTATCGAGCGAAGAGACATTTTCAGTGTTTAACATGGTGTTGGGAACATACACCGAATTCTCTAAACGTGGACGTCCACTTTCAATTTATAGTAGCAGGCCGGGCCACAGCCCGTTCACCCAGTGACGCAGGGAGTCGGCGTGAGGGATGGCAAGGGAGGCCCGGCGGCTGCCCATCCTTGGCACCCATCTTGGAGAAGCTGGAAGTGTGTGTGTGTGTGTGTGTGAAAGCGTGCTCACATGGGGTGCTCTGTTCTTAGTGTGTTCAGTGTATTGGTGCCCGAGTGTTAGCCTCTTGGCCCGTGTTGCTGACCCAGTCCCTCCCTGCTGTGGCATGGTGGGGCTCGCGCTTCCCCTGCAGGGAGGACGGCGATGCTGCGATCACAGGCGCTTACAGGTGATCGATCACGAAACCTGCGTCGAGCAGGCACAACTTTATATTTTATGTCAGGTCCAGAGGCTCCTTATTACTTTGCTATTAACTTTATACCATATAGGACAATGTCTCACAGACAGAGGCATCTGTCTTTGTGGCATTTATCTGCCTCTGTGGCACAAATCAAACATGATTCTTTAACACCACAGTCAGTTCTGAAGACTGTTTGCTTCATCCAAACAGCTCAGTACAACTCAGTCTAGGCCCTTGGCTTTTATGCTGGATTTGTAATATTTAAGCAACATACAACTTGTTTTTTCCAAGGCCAGAATTGTATGGTGCATTTGAAATCTATATTTCTCTGATGTATTCCTCTTCGACATGGTTTACCTTTTTACCACAGAGTGCCCACGCAAATTACAATCAGCTTGGAAAGGGATAGGTATCAAAAGTGCTCCAAATGGTGTAAATAATTCCCTACTGCAATACAGACTGTCTAGGGGGCTGACACAAAACATCTTCCATTCCAAGATTTACTTTTATCACCTGTCAGAGACCCTTGATTCAAGGGCACAGGAGCAAATCCTCACGTGTAGTTGAAGAGTCTTGGCCAGCTTAATAGCCAGCAGCCCGCCCGAAGGAATGCGCAGTGTGAGTTTCCATGAGAAGTGTGCAGCCCTTTTGACAGATTGTTGACACACAAAGGGCACTGCTCTATGTCCGTAGCCATTCTGGTGTCCCCCCCCAACTTCCTTTTACTTTTCTCTCAGAGCTACCGAAGGTGCAGAACATTCCTTAATGGTTACTTTGGCCAGGATTATTGTTCTTAAAGGAGAGTCTGAAGAGCAACACAATTTAATATGCGCTGTTATGTCCCATAAGGGGAAACAGGAGGAAAGGAAATTTGCTTTTGTTCTGTTTTTTGAGTAGGGTGTATACAGGTAGCCCTACTGACTTGTAGGCAGCACTGTTCAAGAGTAGTTAATGCCCTACTCATAGATTTACTCATCTCTCTGGCTTTAGAATGACAAAGGATTCAGAAGGACTGTTCCCAGCGCACTAAATCATTTTGATCAGTCCTTAACAAGTGAATGCACCTCTTCGTATACAACCTATCTTGTTTCAAGCATTAACAAATATTAGCAAACTGGAATTCTTACTTAAAATTTGTAGATTTTTTTTTTCAAATCTTACAACCTAGAAAGTGAGTTTATTTCTTTGGCTATATATTGAGACTAACAAACAAAAAAAAAACTACTTCTGTGTTTCTGAAGTATAGCTCCCTGAGGAGATTACTTGAAGAAATTTCCTGAAATTACCTGAAGAAATTATCATTTGTGGATGGGAAAAAAATACCAATTAACATATTTGAACAGTAGCATCGGGCATGTAACAAAATTAATGAGTTACAAATTAACTATTATGTACAGATTTGATTAAACTGTGGTTTGTATAAATTGCCACAGGGTTCTTCCCCTTCCAGGAGCCTAGACATGCTTGAGCCTTCCTTTACTTGGTGGTTATAGGGTAGGATTTTATGTAGCACATTTTGGTAGCATTATATTTTTTTCTCTGTCAACCTGTATATAATTCAAAATTTCTTGGTGTTACACAATTTAATCTACAGTGTTGTCAGGTATGAAATGATAAGTTATAGCTCATTGCAATATAATGCTAGCTTAATATGAACTTCAAATTATTAGAATTATAGAGAATATAAATGACATTATTCTTTAAAAGTTTTTTTAAGTTTTGATTGTGTCACATAAAAATGTCATAAAAATTTAGATGAAATAAGCTAGGTTAACCTTATTTTTTTAAGTGCTTATGTTAAACCTCCAAACCAAGAAAATTAACTCTGAAGAGCTTAGATGACCTTTCATTTACACTGCTAACTCAGACAATGAGTCCATAATGTCACCCTTTTATCCTTTCCAGATTGCTGCCAAATCCATGAAAAGTGGATAGATTAAAGATGCTATTTGAATAAACAAGTTAGCAGTGAGTTATGGTACCACACATTTTCAAACACTAGTTTGAATAAGGAGACATCAAGATAGAGTTGTCTATTTGCTTAATGAAGAAAAATCTTTAAATTGTTTGACCACTTAGATTCATTATGTTAGAAGTGGAAGATTTCTACTACTTAACTTGACCTCTTATTATATAGCTACAACAGTCATGACCGTATCGTATTGGCATAAAGATACACAGATACATCAATGGAACAGAATAGATCTATGGCTATATTTGTCAGTTATTTGCACCCAAGGTACAATATTTAGAGATAAATCTAACAAAGGATGTGCAAAACCCCTACATTGAAAACTGCAAAAAACTGCCAAGAGAAATTAAAGAACCTAAATAGGATGATATACCATGTTCATGGACTCAGAAGACTCAGATCCCATCAAGCTTCTTGTTGTTAAAAAATTGACAAGCTGGGGCGCCTGGGTGGCACAGCGGTTAAGCGTCTGCCTTCGGCTCAGGGCGTGATCTCGGCGTTATGGGATCGAGCCCCACATCAGGCTCCTGTGCTATGAGCCTGCTTCTTCCTCTCCCACTCCCCCTGCTTGTGTTCCCTCTCTCACTGGCTGTCTCTATCTCTGTAAAATAAATAAATAAAATCTTTAAAAAAAATTGACAAGCTGATTTTAAAATTCATATGGAAGTGCAACGATCCAGTGCTCGCTTCAGCAGCATCTATACTAAAATTGGAAATACAACGATGTGAAATAGTCAACTTTGAGGATGATGAGCAAACCTGACTTCATGACTTCCTATAAGGCTACAGTAATCAAGTCACTCTGGTAATGGCATCAAGGAAGACAAATCTAACAGTGGAATGGAACAGGGATTACAGAACAGACCTACATCTATACGGTCAGTGGATTTTTGACAAAGGAACAAAGGCAGTGTGTTCTTTTTAATGTATAATGCTTGAACAATTGGATATTTGTATGCAGGAGAAATGAACTTTGATCTCTATATCATTCCATGTATAGCATTAACTCCAAAATGTTCTAATCTAAATGTAAAACTTAAAACTGTATAAATTCTATAAGAAAATTTAGGAGAAAAATCTTTGTGACTGTAGATTATCAAAGATTTCTTAGCACATCAAAAGTCTGATTTGAAATTTAAAAAAAAAATAACTCAAAAAATTATAAACTGACAAATTAAAAACTTTATACATTAATTAACTACTCCTCCATGAAAGACACTGAAGAGAATGAATGCAAAGACAAACCAAAGACTGGGGAAAAATACATGTAAATCACAAATTTTATTGAGGATTTGTATTTGTAATATATAAAGTTGTCTTCAAAACATAAGTATAAGAGAACAAACAACCAATTAAAAAGGGGTTGAATGATTTGAACAGACACGTCACCAAAGAATATAAATGTATGGCAGATAAGCACATGAAATGATTCTCAACATCATTAGAAAAATACAGATGGGAAGCACTGACCATACCCAGTATTGGTGATGATTTGGAGCAGTGGAAACTTTCTTACACCGCTGGTAGGGATGTAAAATGGTCAGATCACTTTGGAAAACAGTTTGGCAGTTTCTTACAAAATTAATATGTACCTACCAAATGACCCAGCCCACCCACTCCTAGATGTTAAAGCAAGAGAAAAAGAGACACATGTCCATGCATAGACTTGCACATGAAGATTTATAGCAGCTTTGTTTGTGAGATCCCGAAATGCAAACAATTCAAATGTCCTTCGGTGGGTGAATGGATGAATAAACTGTGGCATATTCATATCATGGAATGCTATTCTACTCTTCAGCTTAAAATAAAAAACAAATATTGATACCTGGAGCAACATGAATGAATCCCAAAATAATGTTGAGATGAGGTCAGACAAAAGAGAGTACATACTTACTGTATGTTTCCATGTATATAAATCTCTAGAAAATGCTAACTAATATATTATGACAGAAAGCAGATGAGAGTGCGTTTGAGGATGGGATGAGCCAGAGAGAGAAGGGTATAAGGAACCTTTGCCCGTACTGACTGTGTTCATTGTCTTGATTGTGGTGGTACTTTCATTTTGCCTTGTACGGTCAGTCTAGATATGTCAAGTTAGTGAAACGATTAATCCAGATGAGTGCATCACTTTGTGTTTCTGTCATCCATGTGAACTGCTCTGTGACAGTGGTGTGTAGTTAAAATAGTCTGCAGCTCAGTTCTTACAAGGAATGTAGAAGTTCCGTGTGGATGTTCATGTTTTTATGATATAGCGTATTTCTGTACCAGATTTGAAGACATAGAGCCATTTTCTCCAGCCTTAGGCAAGGTGAAGATCTGCTGTCTCTCAAACAAAAGCAAAACCCGCTATCATCATGAAAGTGAGTTTTTGTGTAAGTCAGTTCAGTATAGTTATCTATACCAATGTAAGTGACTTGACCAGCAGTTTAGAGACCAAGAACAAAGAGTTATTCAAGCTGACCCTGAGTGACCACTCGATTGGAGTGTTATAGTTGGGATGTATCTTGAGAACAAATGGCTGAAAGGTACAAAAATGTTCTTCCTTTTACAAAAATAAATCAAATATCTTCTTGGATCTATTAAATGATATCTCTATGTTAAATTCACTATGTGAAACCACATAATGGTTTTCTATATAAAAAGGTTTGCCTTTTTCGTGGTTTGGAGAGCTTGATGAGAAGTACTGGGGTGTGTGCCCCTGCTTTCGTCTCTGTGAGAGGGCAGTGTGCACATACCAGCGTTCAGCCACTCCAGGCATAGGGTGACAAAAGCAGCGAGGCATTGGACCCCCTGAGAAGTACCTTACAAATGCTGTGTCTTCTCTAATCCTCATAACTGCCCTGCTGTCCTGCTTGTTCGGTGATTTTACCTTTCTGATCTTGTCCAGGGGGTTGACAGGTAGGGACTGAAATATGGCTGGATTGAGATTGAAGTCCATCTGGCTTCTTCTGACCACCACCTGGGCTGCAGTAGCAGGTAGAACACCATCAGATGAGAGGTGTATGCATTCAGCTAACTGCCATATAAATAGGCTTGGAAAGAAAGGCGGACAAGATTCTACACATTCCGGTATTCAGGACAGGTGTAGTTTTGTTGCTCAGTGAATTGATGTAATTTTACACCAAGGTAGTTCATCTTTTGTTTTCTATATAACTCAGTATACTCATAGAACTATTCAAAAAATACCAGAACTAAGAAGTGACAAGTAGAATTATTGAAAAATACATAAAATTAATCTATGTGTAAAATTTCTTAGAACGAATGTTTGCCGAGGAGAGTATTGTTGTATATTATAAATCATTTTGGGGAGGGGAGGTGGTTGTGATGTTTTTCTCTAGTTCATTGCTGTCCAACAGAAATGTCATGCGAGCTACACCTGTCATTTTAAGTTTCCTGACAACTATATTAAAAAAAAAAGTAACAGGTGAATTGCCTTTTTAAATAGTTAACTAAATGTCTATTCATGTTTTCTGCCCATTTTTTAGCTGGGTTGTTTATTTTTTGGGTGTTGGATTTTACAAGTGCTTTATGTATCTTGGATACTAACTCTCTATCAGATGTATCATTTGCAGATATCTTCCCCCATTCCAAAGGTTGCCTTTTAGTTTTGTTGATTGTTTCCTTCACTGTGCAGAAGCATTTTATCTTGGTGAAGTCCCAGATAATTTATTTTTGCTTTTGTTTCCCTTTCCTCCAGAGACATATTTAGTTAAGGAGTTGCTATGGCCAGTGTCAAAGAGGTTGCTTCCTGTGTTCTCCTCTAGGATTTTGATGGTTTCCCCTCTCACATTTAGTTCTTTCATCCATTTTGATTTTTTTTTTTTTTTTTTTTTTTTTGTTGTTTCCCTTGCCTTTGGAGACATGTCTAGCAAGAAGTTGCTGTGGCCAAGGTTGAAGACGTTGNCTTCCCCAGCACCATTTGTTGAAGAGACTGTCTTTTTTCCCATTGGATATTCTTTCCTGCTCTGTCAAAGATTAAGTCAACCATATAGTTGTGGGTTCACTTCTAGATTTTGTATTCTGTTCCATTGATCCATATGTCTGTTTTTGTGCCAGTATCACAGTGTCTTGATCACTACGGCTTTGTAATATAACTTGAAGTCCAGAATTGTGATGCCTCCAGCTTTGCTTTTCTTTTTCAAGATTGCTTTGGCCATTCGGGGTTTTTTGTGGTTCCATACAAATTCAGAAGACATGAATAGACATTTTTCCAGAGAAGACATCCAGATGGCTAACAGACATATGAAAAGATGCTCAACATCATTCATCATTAGGGAAATACAAATCAAAACTATAATGAGAGACCACCTCACACCTCTCAGAATGGCTAAAATTAACAACACAGGAAGCAACAGATGTTGGCTAAGATGTGGAGAAAGAGGAGCCACCTTACCCTGCTGGTGGAAATGCAAACTGGTATAGCCACTCTGGAAAACATTATGGAGGCTTCTCAAAAATTAAAAATAGAACTCCCCCAGGTACCTGGGTGGCTCAGTCATTAAGCATCTGCCTTTGGCTCTTGGTGTGATCCCAGGGTCCTGTTATCGAGCCCCACATCGGGCTCCCTGCTCTGCTGGGAGCCTGCTTCTTCCTTTCCCATTACCCCTGCTTGTGTTCCCTCTCTCACTGGCTGTTTCTCTCTCTGTCAAATAAATAAATAAAATCTTAAAAAAANTTCCCATTACCCCTGCTTGTGTTCCCTCTCTCACTGGCTGTTTCTCTCTCTGTCAAATAAAGAAATAAAATCTTTAAAAAAATAGAACTCCCCTATGATCTAGCAATTGCACTTCTAGGTATTTAACCAAAGGGTACAAAAATGCTGATTCAGAGGGATGCATGCACCCCAATGTTTATAGCAGCACTAATAAAAATAGCCAAATTATGGAAAAAGTGCAAATGGCCATCAGCTGATGCATAGATAAAGAAGATGTGGGGTATGTTTATGCATATTCATTAGTATATATATAGGGATATTATTCAGCTATCAAAATGGTTGAAATCTTGCCATTTGCAACAGCGTGGATAGAGCTAGAGTGTATTATGCTAAGTGAAATAAGTCAGAGAAAGAAAAATACCATATGATTTCACTTATAGGTGGAATTTAAGAAGTAAAAGAGATGAACATGGGGGGAAAAAAGAGGAAGGCAAAGCTTATAAAACAGATTCTTAACTATAGAGAACAAACTGAAGGTTCCTGGGGGAGAGTTGGGGGGCATTGGCGTCGGGGTTGGGGGAAGTAGGTGATGGGAATTAAGGAGGCACTTGTTATGATGAGTACTGGGTGTTGTATGTAAGTTATGAATCACTAAATTCTACTACTAAAACTAGTATTAACACTGTGTGTTAACTAACTGGAATTTAAATAAAGCTTGAAACAAAAAAAAAAGTTAACCAAATATATCAAATTATTATCATTTCAACATGAAATCAATATAAGATTATTAGTGATATTTTATTTTTTTGTTCTAGGATTTTGAAACTTGGAGTGCATTTTACAATTCTAGCACATCTCTATTCAGAGGCTAAATTTTTATATCAAATCCGTGATTTATATTTAGATTTGATAAGATTTACACTTCAAAAAGTAGATTCATATTGCCAACCTGTTCTATACAGATATAAACATTTTTTCTTCAGGTAAATCCCATATCAGTTTTTTAAATTTAAAATTTATATTGATTGAAATTAAATAGTCATATTTCAAGTGCTTACCAGCCGGTGTGGCAAGTACAATTAAAAACTAAAATTTGATGATTTCTTTGAGTGTGTGTGTGTGTGTGTGTGTGTGTGTGTGTGGACAGGAGGAGTGGTTCACGCAGAGAGAGAGATCAGTTAAAGGCCTAGCCATGAGTGGTGTGCAAGCTTTGAACCAGCTGATGGGTAAAACACGTATGAGGACAGAGCGGTTAGACCTACACAGCGGAATGCTCAGAAATAGTATTGTACATGTTTCTTTGAGGCCTTTTTTCTGTGGTAACCTCTTACTCAACTCGAGTGAACCGTGATTTTTCCTTACCTCTAACAGTGTTTTAATTGGTATCAAATTATAGCTTTATTTTTTCTTCATATTTAAATTTAAGATTTTATACTATATATTCAAAGTATATTTCTGTTATATGCTTTTTCATGGTTTTATCCTCAGGGAGATTTTTATAATGGCTCTAGTGTAACACAGTTTGTTAAATGACTCCAAATTCTGTGCTAGACCAGGCTGTAATTTAAATTTCTGTTTGTGTAAGTTACATTTGAGCTCCATAATATGTACCTTGCTTCCATTCAAATACAGAAATAAAAACTAGTAGTGTCTTTTAATTTTCTCACTCTGGGAATGAATATTCAAGTGTCCTAAATGTGTGTAGTCCATTGAACTATATTCTTAAGTTTTTATGGAAATAAGTTTCTTTTTAATTGTCAGTAACAGGTTTAGCCCCTCATTTCCAGTTTTTATAATTATTCGTGTACAGCATTGCTTTTTATTTTGCAGGAGAAAAGCCTTTCAAATGTGATGAATGTAACTTTGCCTCCACAACCCAGTCTCATCTGACTCGGCACAAGCGGGTGCACACGGGAGAGAAGCCCTACAGATGCCCCTGGTGTGACTACAGGTAAGGGTTCATTACCAAGCAGGTGGAGTCAGGTGGTCACCGTGGCGGATTCACAGGAAAGAACCGTTTTTCTGATCAACACGGATTAGCACAGTGTAAAGCAGGAGTCACGTATTAGGTTGAGAATTTATTTCGCCATCAAATTTTAGTGACTATTTTTAAAATTGTAAAGTTATTTTTCATTTTTTATAATCTTATCATTTAAGTTTTGTTTTCCTTTGTACACCTGAATTTCATGTGATTTTATTTCTTTGCCAAAGTAAGGACCATTTCATTTCATCAGTTATTCCATGCGTGGAGCACTTTTAGGCAATGAAGACAATACAAGAAGGGTTTCCTGCCTTGAAGGATACTGTAGCGTAGTAGGTGCCTTGTACTACTTCTAAATAATTATAATGCAGATTTCAGTGAGGAAATAAAAAGGCCAGGAGCGTCCATAAGAAGGAACAAGTCTAGCCACACGGACATCCTCCCGGGGGAGACAGCATTTCAGCCAGGACTTAGAAGATGGGTAAATTTCAACGACCCATGGGTGCAGGAGATAATGGTGTGCTGTAGCATGTTCGGGCTGACAGTGTGGTGGAGATCACATGTACTCAGCCCGCTCCCTGAGGGCCTCAGTGGCCGAGTGATGTCTGCCATACTGCAGGTAACCTTGCAGCCGCAGCCAAGAGTAGGTGCCACGATTGGAGATGCAGTCAGGCGATGGTAAGTAGTCCTGCTGTATGATGGGCGTGCGGAGAGTGTGGGGTGGAGAAGAAAATGGGAAATGGACGTTGCAGCCAGATCAGGCTTTAGCTGGAGCCCGTGAGAGTGAGTTCAGAGCACATTGGGGGGTCTCTTGGACACCACAGAATTTGCAGGCAGCCAAATGACCTCTGTCTTAGGAGCCTCATCAGCCACACCGTGCAGCATGAATCACCGTGTGAGGGCCTTCTCCATCCTGAGATCTCATGGACCCCGTTACACATGATGACAGGAAATTTGAGGGTGGTTCTTTCAACACAGCCCCCACTTTTGTTAAACGTTAGAGTATATATGTATCTTAAGCCTGAAGCCTTCATTAAAAAAGGCATTTTTGTATTCCTGTGGATGTAGCCTGTGCATTCAGTAAATGTATTGCCATAATCTTTATTATTATCCTCCTTATTGCATTAAGTTTTATGTTAAAGGTCATTTAATAGTACAGAGATATTACAGATATATTTCATTCATTAATTATTCATTCATTCAACATTTATGAGTTCTATCTTTGCTTAGGACTAGATTGGTGTTTCTTGGAAATTTGGTAAAATGGTGATCCAATTAGAGGTAACATACACATTTTAAGGTGTTGATATGAGTTCTTTAAAAAATAAACAGTTTGAATGTTCTTTTTCTTATTGAAGAGGTCATACTGTATAGTTGCCTTCTCTGTTAAATGCAGAAAGGCAATTAGAAAAATGTAAAAATTGCCCTTAAGTATCATTTTTAGCTCAGGATTATATCCTTTCAGTCTATATTGTATGCATTAGATTTGAGTTATGGTTCTGAGGGATTTTTTGTTTCCGATAAATTTTTTCGTACTTAACAAGTTGTAACTACCTTTCTGTTTCATTAATCTCGTATAACTGTGGTTTTCAAACTGTTATCTTAAGTAGCAGAACCAGGATCATGTCCAGACCCCTATATAAAGTAGATAAAAGTGGTTTTTACTGCTATATTATAAGTGGATTTCTTAGTTAACACCTGTAATATTTACTTATAATATTAGGAAATAATTACATGATACTGTTCTGACAAGCAAAAAATTTTCTAGCAGGGGAGTTACTGATCAGAGTAGCTATGGGTTAGCTTTGGCGTCCGGTCCCTGTCCTCATTCTGGGGTAAGCAGGAGGGTGTAGTTGAGAGCTCGGGCTCTGGAGGAGCTGACCCAGCGTGCCCTGACATCCTAAACCTCTCATAACGTATGGGTGGTTAGAGTAGCAGCCTTATGGGACCATCGCTTACCTTAGAGGAGGAGCACAGGCTGGCCGAGACCCTGGAGCCCTGGGTGTCCTCTCGTCTCAGATTGTCCCTTGGACAGTCACAGGTGTTACTTCACCTCGTGATCTCAGGATTGTGTTCAGTGAGGTGGTACAAGAGTTTCAATGCCCTGAAGGTCTTCAGTGTGTTGAAATTTATTTATAATACATGCCCTGATGGATTTCCCCCCAGTTTTGAAGTTGTTAGAAATACATTAAATCCAGAATCAATTATTACATAATCACAGTTAGAATTTTGAATACCTCATTTGAAGACCACTTGTCTACAATGTGATTCTGATACTTGCATGGCTTTGAGTTAGATTAATAAACAGTCATTTTCTGAAGTTTTTAGACGTTTTTGGCCATTTTTAGGCATTTTCATTTGAAAATGCTTATTCCTTAATCTTTTGCATACGCATGTTTTTTTGTAAAAGAAATTCCTAGAAATACGATATGGCTTTTAATAGTATTACTACAAAGGTTGGGATTTGAATATTGTCTCACTGATAAGTACTGTGTTTTGGTAGACTCTTAGTCTTTGTATGCATAAACATTTCAAAATATTTCGGGTTTTCTTGGTGTGAAATCGTATTACGCTTTTGCTGAGGCTGTATTATTCCCTATCTTGTACGCATGCTAGATCCCTGATGTAGCATCACTTCCATTTAGAAGGGCGTCTGAGGTAGCTGGGTTCCATCCCTGTGACACCTCCGAACAGCCACTGTGGGTGAAAGGAGATTGTGTTTTCTGAGAATATTGTCACTGTCCTATGAAATAGTACTCAGGACACTTCCATCTAAAGATGTCTATCGAATTTCCTTTTGAAATGTTTGAAATTCTTGATAGAAGGTTGGTTTTATCTTTATTTAAAACTTTTTGGAAATTTGATTATTACTGACGGTTAATAGTTTGAACGCTTTCTGTTTATATGACAGTTTTATCAGCCTGTACATGTGGTTAAGTCTGCTTCACTAGTGAACAAAGGCAAGTTGATCTTGCTTAGGAATACAGAACCTTGCAAATATATGCATATTGATGTTAGGAACTATGAACAAAATGCAAAATTTACAACAGATATCTTTGTTTTCTTGTTGATGAGCAAAAGATTAAAAAATGAGCAGAGAAGTTCACAGCGATTGTTTTGGTTGTATAGTGTAGAAAGAAAATGCTTAGCATGTCTACCTTACAACAACAAGGAAAATATCTTTTTCACAGGATAAATTTGAGTATGTATGATTTCCATAGAATAAAAATATCCATAAGATAATCACATATTTCTGAAGATGATGTGGTTATAATCTTATTGATATTTTTCCATAATATTTTATTGCTAAAAACACTTAAGTAACTTTTTTCCCATTTAGATTTTTGTTGTTAATATAGATACATAAAAATTATTCCTGTGTTTGTCATTATTAACACTTATTTGCAGGTAAGTTTACCATCATTAGAAACTGAAGTATTACTTAAGTTTCACTTGAAAATATATTTTTCATTTTATAAATTGAACATTAGTGAAGAAATACTTGTAGTTATAATTATTCATGAAAAATGTGAATATAGATTTGTTTACAAAAGAATTTTATAATTGGTCTTTTGAACCTGGGGCTATTTTTCAAGTTTGCATTATTAATTTAGGCAATGACATCTCATTCTATTCAGATGTAAACATGGACCCCTTTCCTAAGCTTTTGCTGTCTAAAATATCCAAAAGTCTAATCCATTACAAATCAGTATATTCCATCATTACTCCATAACTTTTTCACCATTAATTACTATTCATTATAATTTCAAAGCATAAATTTAGATTCATAGCACAGTGTCCTGCTGTATTATCTGTGCAGCAAATTCTTTAGATTTGTTTCTACATTAAAATGGAAACGGTCCAGCATTTTTCTATATTTTAATTTCCCTTTGTTTTATATTGTCACTTCTATGTTACAAAATAGAAAACCTTTAAAACGTTGTAGTAAGTACCCTTTCTAAAAATGTAAATCCTTATTTCCCCATAGAATTTATTAATATCAAACTGCTGTATTGTGTTTCACTGGTGACACTGGCTCTCCCAACAAAATAGATGGTTATACTTGGGCTTTCTTTTACACGTAACTCCTCTTCTAATTGGCTTCTATTTTTTATTTTAGGATTTATGGGGGAAATACAATAAATGCATATTAAATAGTAAACCTGGTAAGTCAAAAAAAAAAAAAAAAAAAAAATGCTACCTGCAGTATTAAAAATATTAAGGATAATCGTATGTTAAACCTTAAATGTCATTTAGCAAATTAAAGAAAACCAAAATTTCAAGTCAAACTCTGGCAATTTGATCGTTTATGTACTGTGTCCATGTTATGGATCTTGGAATAGCGTACGTGTTCCCTAAGATTGCTTTTGGCCAGAGTTTTCCTCAGCTGTACAGCTGCCTTCGTACTTTCAGTCTTATACACAGTCTTTGACAGATTTTTTTTTCTATTCCACTTTTCATTTTATTTACTATTTTTATCATTATTAAATTACTTGATATTATGACCCCAATAGAAATATGCTATATCATAGAACTGNTCTTTTTTTTTTTTTAAATTCTGTATTCTTTTTTTTTTTTTAAAGATTTTATTTATTTATTTGACAGAGATAGAGACAGCCAGCGAGAGAGGGAACACAAGCAGGGGGAGTGGGAGAGGANCGTGTTCCCTAAGATTGCTTTTGGCCAGAGTTTTCCTCAGCTGTACAGCTGCCTTCGTACTTTCAGTCTTATACACAGTCTTTGACAGATTTTTTTTTCTATTCCACTTTTCATTTTATTTACTATTTTTATCATTATTAAATTACTTGATATTATGACCCCAATAGAAATATGCTATATCATAGAACTGTGGAATAAAATCTACAATTCCTGCATCATAAGAAAGATTCACTCCATTCTTTGCTGAACTTGTAGGAAATACACTTTGATTCCCCCACCGCTACTTGTGGCTCACTTAGCTCTTAGCCAGGGTATTCCAAAGAAGTCTTTAATACAGGAGGTTTTGAGCTCAAGATTTTTCTTCCCTGTCTGGGTGAGGGGGAAGCTAAGAATATTTTATGTAACATTTANTTTAAATTACTTGATATTATGACCCCAATAGAAATATGCTATATCATAGGGCTGTGGAATAAAATCTACAATTCCTGCATCATAAGAAAGATTCACTCCATTCTTTGCTGAACTTGTAGGAAATACACTTTGATTCCCCCACCGCTACTTGTGGCTCACTTAGCTCTCTTAGCCAGGGTATTCCAAAGGAGTCTTTAATACATGAGGTTTTGAGCTCAAGATTTTTCTTCCCTGTCTGGGTGAGGGGGAAGCTAAGAATATTTTATGTAACATTTAACTGAAGAAATGATATCACAACTAAAAATGGATTTTTTGTGATACTCCTTCACTTCTCTCTTATTAATACTCTGAATATTTTCTTTAGTATTTTTTATAAATTCGGTTAAGTTTTCACCCTCATGACTGGAGTAGGTAGAATTTGCCATTTGTCACACCCACTTGAAGTATGTGTGACCCTCTAATTGTTTTTATCTNCTTAGCCAGGGTATTCCAAAGGAGTCTTTAATACATGAGGTTTTGAGCTCAAGATTTTTCTTCCCTGTCTGGGTGAGGGGGAAGCTAAGAATATTTTATGTAACATTTAACTGAAGAAATGATATCACAACTAAAAATGGATTTTTTGTGATACTCCTTCACTTCTCTCTTCTTACTACTCTGAATATTTTCTTTAGTATTTTTTATAAATTCGGTTAAGTTTTCACCCTCATGACTGGAGTAGGTAGAATTTGCCATTTGTCACACCCACTTGAAGTATGTGTGACCCTCTAATTGTTTTTATCTGTCTTAGAAAATAGTTGTCAAAAAGATGTTTTTTGTCGAAAATACTTTTAATTGAATTCTGTTTTCATTTTACCCATTTTTTGGTAGTTTTAAGATGCAAGGACAAAAAATTGTATTTGTAATAATTATTTATTTCCCCTTAAAGTTTGAATTAATTTTTCAAACATATATTTCTATAAAGAGTCTCAATTATGAAAATTTCTTTCAGGTCTTAGCTAATATTATGCATTTGTATGTAATTTTGCTATATAAACATTTTATGTTTATTATGCATAATTATATAATAAGACAAACTACCTTGGTTATTGTGGCATTAAGAATTCAGTGTACAGTGGGTCTCATTGTTCTTATCTTCCATTTGTTCTAGCAGCATCCTGAGCTAGGGAGACTAACTCCACAGGGGATAATTTTCTCCTTTAGGATGATCTCTTCCGAGAGTTTCAATTTTCCTTTGGCTTCCTGTGCAGGGTCACAGGTTGTACCGGGAGAAGCAGTGGATAGAGCAAACTTGGATTTGCCCTGAATGATGAAAAGAAGAAAAAAAAAATAGGTGTTAGTCTCTGTAGCTGAATATCGTGTATAGCAAGAGGGAAGTGAAATTATACATACCAAATGAAAAGCACACATTTCTTTATCAGAAAAATCAGAGGTAGCATTCTTTTCTTTTGGGTGATTTTGAAGTTCTCAAAGAATAATGACACTACATAAAAGTAATCAAATGAAAATATGTAGTATTAATATTAGATAAAATTTATATTTAAAGCAATTTGATTGATGCCACAAGCCTAGTTATATCAGAACAGACTTTAAATCAAAACTGTTTTTGTCAGTGAAATAAGCTAGACAGAGAAAGGCAAATACTGCATATGTCTTGTATATGGAATCTTGGGGGGGGAAAAGGGCAAACTCGTAGAAACAGCAGAAAAGTCGTTTCCAGGGGCTGGGGGTGGTGAGCACCAGAGAAGTGGGGAGAGGCTGGTAAAGGGGTATAGACTTGGGGGGCACTTGGGTGGCTCTGTCGGTTAAGCATCTGTCTTCAACCCAGGTCATGATCCCAGGGTCCTGGGATCGAGTTCCACGTCGGGCCCCCTGCTCAGCAGGAAGTCTGCTTCTCCCTCTGCCTGCCGCTCCCCATGCTTGTGCACTCTCTCTCTCTCTAATAAATAAAAATCTTTAAACAAAACAAACAAAAAACAGCAACAACAAAAGGGTACAGACCTTGTTAGAAGATAAAAAGTTCTGAGGATCTAATGTAAAACATGGTGACTGTTTCCAGTAAGACTGTTATGTAATTTAATGTAGCTAAGAAAATAGGACTTAAATGTTCCCACCAAATCAAACAAACAAACAAACAAAAAGACCCAACATTAAAAAAAAGCCCCCAAACATTTTTATCATGTAAAGTACCAGTGAATACTATTTCGTTATTTCATTTCCTTCAAGCCTGTTGTCTCCTTAGATTTTACTCTATTGTAACGGCTAATCCAGTTAACGGAATAGAACACTAAAAAGGACTAGGCTGAAAGGTTAGTTTGAAAGCCTCTAAAAATCCAGTTACTTGACAAACTTTTCATAGTATGATGACACCTGCAAGGCTTTCTTCCGCCTGTGCCCGTGGTCGTGTGTCTGCGGCGGGCGCTTGCTCCTGGCGAGCTGCCCCTTGCTGCTTGCTACCCACCCACAGTTCAGCTAACCACAGGTAGATGTCAGTAGCGTGGCTGGTTTGTGAAGCCACATTTGGTCATTGGCAAGCATCAATACTGCTTAGGAAGGTTCTCCCAGCATGTGTCAGGACGATGCTTACAGAGTTGTAGATGTTTCTGGTAAGTTTAGGTGGCGTTTTTTGAGGGGTTGTCTAATAAAATGACCTAATTGTGTCTTCTTTTCAGATTTCCTATATTTAAGAAAGTTGTATGTAAATGTATTCTTTTTTGCCTAATGCTTTTTATCTGTTTCAGCAGAAACTAAATTCTCTCTGAACAAGTATCTCCTCATTTTCTCTGTTCTATTAGTGATTTTTAAAAAATCTCAGTGGTTCTAATTGTGGTTCTGATTTGGTTTTGTATTTTCTATACTGTTTATGTCTAATGTTATTTTTATACCTTGCATCTTCTATTCAGACTTTTCTTCCCTGCCCTCTAGCACCCAAGCACATAGGCTTTTTAAATTTTCTTTGTGGCCTGACAGGCTCTGTGCTGATACAGCACGAATGCTTTATGTCAGGTCTTTAGTTAAAGTGGGTAAATTTTCATCTAACAAAACTCATTTAAGTCAAAGAAAATCTGTGGACCTTTAAACAAATAGATTCCATAGCATTAAAAATTACAAATCTGTTCAGATGTCTTTAAAAGGGAAAAAAAATCTGAGCTAATTCATTCTGTTTATCATACAAGTAAGTTGTTTTGTTTGTCGAGGAGGCTGAAATAAGCATTGAGATCACAGATTAATTAGAAGAGCCATTTTGAACACAAAGTGACCACACATTCCCTCTGCTATCTCTTCAAGTAGAATCTAGACAAACATGTTTATCTAACCTGCTGTTGCCGAATCCCAAATCCAGTCATTATAAAAGGACCAAAGCTATCTTTGGGGATGGTCTTTCTACAAGGAATTACTATGGACAGTCCCCTGGGTGGTAGTTAGATATATCTGTATATACTGTGGCAGAAAGAAAGGCCTTAGAGATGAAAAAAATAGAAAATATTTTTTTGGGCAATAGTCTCTTGCATAATAAGTTATTCCTCAGACATTAGAGCTATTATCACACAACAAAACACTCCGCTGTGTAACTATCTATATCTCCTAGCGCCAGCGCTCACACAGAGTAGCTTATTAGGGAAAACTCTGTAATCACCAGGAGGGACTGACAAGAGTCAGTAGAACATCAGGCACACCTTCCAGTGTGGGATTGAGTTTCACAGACTCCGCCGTGGTGTCAGAGAAAATAACAAAACAGACAATCAAGTGTATGAAAGTTTGACCAGCTGTCATTAGTTCAGTGAGAATGATGAGGTCGTGGTTACACCACTTTGTTTTCACAGATTCTGCAATATCGCTACTTCAGGGCCCGTAAAAAACTGAAAGAAACACTTGCAACATTTACAGAACGGTGATGCAGTAGTTTGTAGGAGGCGCGAGAAGGAGCGGCCTTCTCTAAGTTAAACCCCCTTTTGTTCGCGGAGGGACGCACAGCCTGCCCTGCGGTAGCGCGTGCATACCTTCTGGCTTTGCCTTTAGAAGGTCTCGAAAAATAAGACTGTCTTCATTTCTTGATTAAAGGAATGTAGCCCAAACTGTTGGCTTTCTCCTATTTTTGAGAAGTACAATGTTTGTGAGAAGTTCTAGAACAAGAAGTACTCCTAAGTTCGTTCTTTCTTTCTTTCTTTCTTTCTTTCTTTCTTTCTTTCTTTCTTTCTTTCTTTCTTTCAGGAAACGATACTGTGCTCTTCTTTACTACACAGCTTCAAGTGAGCTGCAATAGAAATAAACCAGAATCTCTTATTCTGTGACATAATATGTAACCTGATACTTTTCCCTACAGGGAATTTAAACCTAATATTAACTCCTATTCTTGCCCCTTAAAGTGTAATTCCTTACTCTTAATTATTTCGACTTGAATCTTGCTAAACAACCCTCATCCCTCACTTTGTATCTTTTGTATCATATGACACTGTTTGGAGATCTCTCCCTCTGTAAGATTTGATGAATACATGTTGGTGACCTCTACTTGGCCCTTTCTTTCCTCAATGTGTTTTATTTCTTCTTTTTAAGTTACAGCATTTATTTACAAGTATTTGAAATGTCATAAAACCGAATTAGCATTTTCCCATTGAGAGAAAATGTGTAAATTTTAGTACTTGAGCTTGAATCAGTCCTTTGGATTGTATTATTTGGGGTAAAAACAGAATTTTTTTTTTGCCCTAAAAACTTACGATAGCTTTCATTTTAGTTAAAGGTAAGATTCTGTTTGACTTTCTACTCCCAAAGTACACTTTTCATTTGACTGTAAGTTACCTTCTCATTTCAGCAAGCCTAGACTGCAGGGCATATGGGTGAGGTGCAGGGCAGCAAGAGGTCCACGTGGGACAGTTGGAGTTTTCCCGCAAAGGCAGTGGGGAGCCAGTGGAGAGTTTTGAGCAGGAAAGGGACATACTCACATTTGTCAAAGATGCCGTGCAAACGGTGAGCCGGAGAGGACAAAGCAGGGACGGGAGGTCATGTCGTAGACAGTTGCAGAGGTGCCCACAGAACATCGTGAGTGTGCGACCCTAAACTGGCAGTGTGGCCGAGGACAGAGAGAGAGGTGGAGTCACATGCTCGTCAGGAGCTGGAACACGTGGATTCAAGGGCAGGGTGACGGGTGCGTGCCAGGGCCAGGGCTACAGGCGGAGGGGCAGTGCCATGCCTGAGGCCTCCGCTGCCGGAGGGGGAGGCTCCCCGCAGCAGAGCCAGTGAGCTTTGGGCGGCGTGGACTCCGAGACACCCTGTGCTGTCCTCACGGAAATGGCAGTGGGCGTATAACGAGCACTACCGTCCGTAGAACTTGGAGGCATTGATAGGAGCAAAATCTCCCTTGGAAAATGTGGAAAACAAGACATGGCACGGGGGCAAATAGCAAGTGTAAGAGAGACCAAGAAGCCACTTCCCGGAAGCAGAAGGGACGTCAGGGCAGCAGGCGAGCAGTGCTCAGCCGCGCCAGACGTTCGGTAACATGAGGGCAGTGTAGTCCCCCTGCCTCAGTCACCAAGAGGTCACTGACCGTCTCGGGAAGAGCGGTTCTCGCCAAGGGCTGGGAACGGACCCCAGCTGGGTGCACGAAGGGAAGCCATGGTGAGAGTCCGGGCTGGCTGCTCTTGAGGGAAGCCCGTCTTGAGGGCTTCTCTGGGAGAACGCTTGGGAGAGGCTGGGAGGGCGGATGGTGGGTGCACAGTGTCCTTGGGTGTTTGTTTTCATGTGTTTGCTCAGGATTGCTTTTTAAATTGCATATACGTGCTTCCATGCCAAGGTGAGAGCGCCAGCGGAGATGGCGACGTTGAGCGCCACGGTGTAGCTAAGGTGCTGGGTTCGGGTTCTGCGCAGTGGGGGGGGGGCACCGATGGTAGTTTCTGAGCGGTCCCGTGTGCCTCCGTGGGGGCCCTCAGGATGCAGGGCAGCAGCTCATGTTCGCGCTGTCGGACCGCTCTTGAGATGGAGAGCCGCGGCTTCAGAACCTCTGCTCTGACGATGTCTCTGCATTTTGGGGGGGCTGCACAGCACCCACTTTCACCTTTGTTGTGTTAAATCTTTTGAATCAAGAACATAGAGATTGTGTAATGGCATTATTCTGCTTTCCCCTCCCCACAGCCCCCCCCACCAACATTAGGATTTGTTTGTTTTGTAAGAAGAATTTCCACAAAGCCTATATTACTTTAACTGTTCCATGCGATTCAGAAATTTGCTAGCGCCAGCCAACAATCCGGTGTAGTCATGTAGCAAACACTCATTTTTAAATGCAGTCTTTTAAATGTGACATCTTTTCTATGACTTACTCTAAACAATTTTTGTGAGTGTCTTGGGGTTCTTCTCAGGCCAGTAAATCTAACGGGCTACTCTAGTGACGTCATAAGCTAGTGGAGGAGCTCAGCCGTTTATTGTGATGACACCTGACTCCCCCATGTATTTACAGCCCACGCGATTGTGTTACCTCTATCTTTCGTTTGCTTGACTTGCTCCAAGTAATTATATGTACAGCAGAACTCTTCTGTCAGTTGTGGGCTTACTAGTATCTTCTGTGTCCATTTGTGCTAAAGCTTGTTTGTTTTAGGTTGACCCCTTACCTTCTTCAAATTGCCACATTTCTAGGACCGTAGAACTCTCCTGGAATGGTCCTGCCCAGAGAGATGTAATAATAAGGATCATGTGGGTACTGGAGTTAGTGTGTGTATGATATGAAGAGAGAAAGCAGATCTATCACTCCTTAGGGCGAGATAGGAGACGTGATTTGTGTCCGCGACTTAGGGTGTGTTACAGGTGCCGAGTGTGGGCGTCAGTTGTACCACACCACTGAAAAGTGGAAATAAGTCATCTGTATTGTCCCACAGGTTGACGTATGCTTTTTGTTTGTTTGCTTTCGCATTCAGGAACATTGTGTATGGATTTCCTTTGATCCCACTGCAATTTTGGCTGCTCTGTTTCCTGATTAATTGTGGTTATCACAAAATGGTTATTATGGCTGCATCTCAAGTTTTTGGTTATAGGTTTTTTTAGCTTTAAAAATGAAAAGTGTATTCATTTCCCTTTTTCCAAACTGTGATGATTCTGTACATCTCATCACAAATCTGGGCAGCATTTCTGTGAGTCCAGGTAACGTAGTAGACGCGGTCACCACGGTGCTCCTGAAGCAGGTCCTTCTTAGCATTGGCTGTGCGGCAGCCTCCTTTTCCTCGGCTCACAGCGTCCTTCAGGAAGAAGGGGCCCAGAGAGGCCAAGTAGAAACGGCAGTAATAAGTGTGTCATTGGGAAAGTATCCTCCCAGACTCAGGGGCCGTGTGCCTGGGCCTGAGAAATAGATGGATGATATCAGCACACATATATATAGTTTTAATTACATGTTCCTTTCAGTTAATGATTTCTGTATGGCTGTTGAAACACGATGTTATGAGTATAGTGATTATGCGCCCCAAATCTTACTTCTTGAGTTACATGTGCTTATTTTTAACTAATGTGCACACGCACACATCACCTTCCTTGAATCCATTTTGAACAAAACAGTCTTTTAAAACATTGTGTGCTCTGATGTCGAAGAGATTCAAAACAGGGTTCCAGTTTTATTTTTAAGGGTTTTTTTTTTTTAGTTTAAAAGTGGAATATATGTTTTCTTTAGCTGTAAAAGCACAATCAAGGCACCATGATAAGTGAGTCAGTGTTGTAAAAGTAAAACGAATTTTGCCTTCACTCACATGAGCTATAGAAGGAGGAAGCTTTATTGTCCCTGGGAAAGTGATAAGGCAGAGTAATTGTATATTATACTGTCCCGGAACATCTGCCTGAAGACTGTTGGAGCAATTCATCTATCATGGGCGATACAGCATGTTTTGTCTTTTTGCTTTAACCCGTCCCCACTGCTGGCCTGCGCGGAGGTTTTGATAGGGCCTGCGCCTGGGCTGGGGCTCACATTAATCAGTCCCCTTGTTCAACACTCCAGCTGACATAATTACAACCTGCGCACAGCAGTTATTCAAGCCGAGTCCTTGTCACTCGTGGTGCGAAACTACACAGCTCCGATCCCGGAGGAGATTGCCTTATCACACAGAACAAGGGCTCGCAGGAGTCGAAGAGAATAGAAATGGGAAAATGTCTTCCGGGAGTACTATATATTCCTTTAAAATAAGACATTTGAGAGACTTACAAGGGACAAAGGGAAGCATTGTGTGTAGAGGCAGAAATGAACCAGTTATTATTTTTAAATGGATTACGTGGAGCATTTTGTAAACATGAACGTAGATTATTAAATAAATCCAGTGGCCCCTCGTCATCAGTGTCTGTTTTCCATTAACTGTTTCTACAGAGTGATCCTGTAACTTCAGAATTAGAAAAGCCTTAAGTACTCACTTGATAAGACTCAATTTAACAAAATTAATAAAGTATTCACTTGAAATCTGTCAAGCAAATACACACTTAGGGAGTTTTGTAAGGAATGGAGTTCGAGCCAGAGAAAGATTCTTTCAAAAGACTTTCAAAGATGGGGAAGTTTCGCGGTTTCCTGTGGTAGCGCAGCATGGTTACCGGAGAGAGGGGTCAGCAAGGAAACTCCCAGTCATATCTCCTGTCGCGCCTCCTCGCTCTGATCCCAGCCTGGATGGATGACTGGCCAGTTCCTCCACTAAACCGGGTGTGAACAGTGCCGTCTCCTTTTGGCCACGTAAGTATTTAAAATTTTAGGGGAGCCCCTTCCCCAACTATACTACCAGAGTCTTCGAGCAGGTGGTGATGTACCCATCACATCTGTCTGTGACACCACCCGGTCAGCCTTAGGCTTGTGTGCACAAACTTGTTGGTGTTTTAAATCAAGCCTTTTTATTTTTCTCTTCAGCATTATTAGATTGTCCCAAGTAAAACCAAGCTCTGGCCTAGACTATCTGAAATAGTGTGAAACATTTGGTTCAGTGAAATTTTACTTATGTCACCTTGAATACGAAAAAGCTTTCAACTAGAAATGCTACAGTAAATTTTCGTATATATGTTACACGTTATTATATTATATATATAATATATGTATGGAATGTGATTTGTAAGGCAGCCTCTATTTCAGGTCACTGATTTCCAGCCACAGTGTAGTAATGTACTGCTTAAGTACAAGTAGTTCGGGCCCCTTCGTCGCTACGTCTCCGTACGCCCACTGTTTTGCTGCCTTCACCCCTCTTACAAATACGACTCCAGTGATTGCGTGGACCTAAGAAGACGGTCAGGCTGCACCTTCCTGAACGTTCTTAGTATACACCTTTTTGCTCAGAAGGCTTCTCATCCACATGCCTTTCCTGGTTTTACAGCATTTCACTTTGCTAAGCTTGGGTGGTTAGCAGAAAAGGAAAGACTAAAACCCATCCTGTAAGGAAATAAATGTAAAGAGATGAAGACTTGGGTGGGGACTGTGCTTCAAAGGTCCAGTACAAAAAGAGTGGCAAGATAATGCTGAAGAGCGTTTCTGCCGGTGCTGACTGCGGCCGGACAGAAGATTGGTGGAAGGAGGTGGAGCAGTTTGTAGGGCTAACTGGACATTTTGATTTTCACAAATCATGATCTCATGCAGTATTGTTAGCTCAGCCTAGAAAAAGTGTTTCTGTGGCCAAATAACTTTGAGAAACACACTATACAATGTACCCTTTGTCTGTCCCCTTTAAACTCATCATGAACAATAGGTTAAAGACTCACAGAACTCTTGCTGTAGAAGTTTCCTCCTTTCCTAGACTGGCAATATAGCAGAACACGGAGAGTTGAAACAGTTAATGAAATGTATTGTTTCTCCTTGAGCTAAAGAAGAGTCAAGGAGAAATCAAGGTTCTTCGGGGCTTGCACTTGCCAGTGGCCCCTCCTCCCTCCATAGGACACGGAGGACAGGCCAAGTCTGGCCACACATTTAAATCAGTCTCCTTTTCTCACTTTACAAGGTGTAGGAGGGGGGCCATTCTTGAAATGTTAAGTTCTAACAAAATAATTTGGGTTTCTACCAGAGTTCAGTGTTGCTTCCTACCATTTTCTTCCTTGTGATTTTCATTGTTCTCCAGCAGAGTGGAAGGCGGGAAGGAGGGGGTTAGGTTTAAAGCAGATTAGCTCTTCTTAGGGATTGTAGGTACCTTGAGCAGAGATTGAATAGAGAAGTACTGTAATGGGATGTGACCGTGGGGCCATGAGTGGTAAGGAGCAGGGGCAGGTTTGCCTGCTCCTGGAAACAGGGAGCAGGGGTGCGGGAGGCAAAGTTCTTGCAGGATGAGCCCGTCAAAGGTGGTGCTGTATCCATAGGAAGTGTGCACATAATCGGTCTCGTTAGAAATCAGTTGAAGTCAGTGAGGCATTTTAAATAGTGTGGAAAGCAAGTGATTTTAGGCCATTATCAATTAAAGATGTCGCTGAAAGGGGTAGAGCGGTGGACAGGTGAGATTTTCAATTCTGTTTCAAGGTTCAGTTTCATGTTAGGAAGCACACTGGATGTGCATGACTCATCTGTCAAGCGATTGTCTATGAGGGTGGAACCAAAACGATTCCTTTGTATGTTTCCTGTTGTGTGTGTGGTAGGCACTACATTAAATATATGTTGAGTAAATTCGTTTTGAAAACAGGAAGTCAGTGCATGAAGAAATAGATTTGTTGTTGTTACTGGACACTTTCCATATGAACTCAAGCAGTGATGCTTACATGACTTCTGTTCTGTAAGTGCCTCCCAGGGAATGGGTTTGGAAGCCTGGCCTTGTTCCCTTGGTTTTCAGACCAGCACCTCCCTGTGCAGATGGACAGAGGCTACCTGGGGGTCACATGTGGCTGGTGGTGCAGCTGCCATGGGGCAGCTTTCTCTGTGCACACACTTTCTTGTGCTAGCTGTACTCAGAACGTGGTTGTGAGCGCTCAGACAGCACCGTGACCTGGAACCCCGATACCTGTGTCTACTCAGGAGTAGTCGGACACGATCAGTAATTTATTGGTTTTCATCCACTTATGTGCTGACTTACAGGTTCTTTTTTCTTATAAGATACGGCTCTGCTTTAGCGTCAGATGATGCCCATCACCTTCCTTCACATAACAAATACTAATGTAATTATAACTGAGAAATGGGGAGAGAAAATACACATGAGTTCTTGTGGTCAGAGCCATGCGATTTCAAGGAATTGGGATTTATGAACAGCAGAAAGTCATGAATATAAGTGGTCTGGTAGGAATTATCCTATTTAATAGAAGCCACCAGTTCAGGGGGAAAATGAAAAAGAAAATTCATAGAATGTAGAGGAGGGTGATCCAGAAACTCCAATTAAAATTTGCAGGAAAAATTCAGGACATTGTATTTTGTGATTACTTCTGATACCTATAAACTGTTTTTGTCTTAGTTAAAAAAAGCAAAAGACTTTGAATAATTTTTTAAGTAATTAAACACGCCATTATATTTAAATATCTATTGTACTTAAATACCCATAAAACTTATCATTGTACGTTATTTTTACTATTTGCACTCGGTCATTTGAAAAGTCGGTCTCACTGCTGCACCCCATTTCCCTGAGAGAACCACTTCTAGTCATTCGTATCTTGGTCCCGCTGGAGGTCACCTAAGTACTTCGCTTATTCCTCTTTCTTGGTTTGCAGGCAGCATCTGGCTGTTGTAACATATCCAAAAAATGTTAGCTCAATTACCCCAGTTTCTGCTACAGACGTCCCTGTTTTTATTCTAGTATTCTGTTTGGTAATCCAAGTGATTACCTTTACAGCTTAACTTACTGTACTTAAATCTTTTACCTGATTCATCAGTTTGAATTGTCTATATGTAAACAGGAGAATCTTTGCATTTAGGGTTTTCCCGATGTCTATTCCCAGCTTATGTCGGCTGTACTGCTTATTGTTTATAATATTTACATTTGATACAATACTATACAGTCCACTTGTTTTTAAAATACGTCTTCTGATCATGTTTGCTTTACATGAGTAAAAGTTAGAAGATCTTCTCATGATCACCCAAGTGCTTTCAAACATATACTAAGCATACATGAAAGTTTCCTGACTTGTAAACCTTTCCAAAAATATAGTTACCATCAATAGTTTGCTGACCTTCCTTCCTATACCCATTTAATGCAGTTATATATCTTTGTGACTTTGTGTATATAATTTTAAAAGCTAGAAGAAGCCATATATGTACTCATCTGGGACTTGCTTTATTTTTGTTTTAACTTAATAGTATGTCTTGGAAATTTTTCCACAGTGGGACATAAGGTTTACCTTATTTTATTTGATGGCTTTTGTCCCAACAATGATGAGCGTACACACCAGGTCTTTGTCAACAGCATTTGCTGGGAGAAGGTCATAGACCGGTGCATGGCTATTGTTCCTACCTTCAGCCTGTGTCCATATCTCTTGTGCTCTGAAGCAACACTCGATTTTACAGCGTGGGATGTCATACTGGGAAAGTTCTGGGCCTTTGGCTGTGGAACTGTTCAGCTCCACCACTGAGGGAGTCCCATCCTTCATGGGTGTGTGTTCAGGGTTGTGGTTGAGCAGTCAATTGTCCTGGCCCACCAGGCCTCTTGCCTTGTCCTGACACCACTAAACATTCATGGTTGGGGAATACCCTCTCTCTTCCTGTAATCAGGCTGTGCCCTCCCAGTGTTCTTCCAGGGTGTAGTTGGCTTCCATGAAGCTCTGTAGGAGACCAGCTCCTCCTCTGGGAAGCAGGCTTGCAAGTTAACCCTTAGCTCTCAGCAGTGTTGAATCCCACAGTGTGGATCACCATAAATTAATGACCCATTCCTCTGTTAACACATATCTAGTTTCAAATTTTTTCCTAGTGTTTAGTGTTTAGCGTAGTGTTATAAATAATGGCTTAATGATTCTTCTTGTGGTTAATTTCTAGAAATTGAATTCCTAAATCCAAGAGTATGTGTATATTCTAATTCTGAAGGCCGTCCTCAAATGTCTTCCAAAAGCTGACACTGCCACCAGTGATACTTGTTTCCCTTACCGATAATTAATGTTATCAATCTTTTTGAATTTTGCCCCTCTGTTATGTTGGGCTTTAATTTGTATTTCCTTGGCTACTAGAGTCATTGATTACCTTTTAATGCTTACATAACCTTTATAGATCCCCAATTGCAGATTTCTTGCTTATGCTCTTCATCTAGCTTTTGAGATTTTTATCTTTTTTTCTTATTAATCATAGGTACTCATTTTGTAGTCTTTATACTAATGATTTGTCTTTATATATGTTGCATATATTGTCTCCATTTCTCTGATTGTCTTTTAACTTTATTTATAATGTATTATGGTATATAGCAGTTTTAACTTTTAGGAAGTATATTTTGCTACATCTTTTTGTAGCATTTGGGTTTTGAATTTAGGAACGCTCTTTCCAACCAAGATTATAAAAATATTTTCTTGTATTTTCTTCTAGCACTTTTATAATTTAGTATGCTCATGTTAATGCTGAAGTCCAAATGGCATTTATTTTTACATGGTTAGGGCCATAAGAATCTAATTTGTTTCTCCCCATACAGCAAGCGGTTGACTCAACACCATTTATTTTATAAAACCCATCATTTCCTTATTGATCTGAAATGACATCTTTATCCCTTATATACATGGATCTTTGTGCTGTCTATTCTGATGATTTATTTGGTTCAGCACTCTAAATGACATTCATTTGCTAAACATCATCGATAAACTGTTTCATTTAGGCAGGGGAGTATGAAATTCTTTATTCTTACAGCTTCTCACCAATTTTAAATTTAAACAGCACAAATGTTCTGTAGTCTAAAATTATCAGGCTCTTCCCTTATGGGTCCTTTAGTGAGAACAGAAGTGGTGGAGGACTGTATACCTTGGGCTGCGTTACGTAAACTGGGAAGCAGACCCTGAGCTGCTCTGTCGGAGCACATTCCGCCAACTTGCAGTGACTTGGCAGCTTTACGTCCTTCTCTCCCACAGAGATTTTCTCATTTTTCTTAGACTGGTTTTTTGCCCAGTAAATTTATAATTAAATACTACTGGTTAAAAAAAATACATGATTAACTTCTTAAGTTTAATTTACATAAACACTTTCTTTGGATTATTCCTTATTCATTTTGAATTACTGTTACAAAGATATAGTAGAAACCCCATTGCACTGAAATGTTAGATAAATATGTACTACAGTGCATAGCATTGATACACTTGTTCCAATACATAAAACTTAACTACAGAGTAATTATTTTCAAGGATATGAGTTCAAAGACTATATTCCAAACAGGCAGAAGAAGAAATTGCGTTTCTCAACGTGTACACGTACATACACTTATATAACTGTTTTGGGAATCTGTTTTTATTCCAATGAATTGAAATTGCCTTTCAAATACAATAGGAAAATTGCTAATAATGATCCTGATAGTTGAACTGTTTTTCATTTAATAGGAAGACTAGTAGTAGTAATTAAAAAAAGAATTGAGTACCTACTGCATTTTCTGAACATGCTTAATGTAATTTACTTTAATTCTCCTGACAGCCTTATGAGATACATGTATTTTTCCCATAAACCAAAAGAGTGTTCCATGGTCAGAAAGTTTGAGATTCAAGGTGTTGAACAAAACTGACATGTTTCTTTAAGTAGAACTTTCAGAATTTTTTATGTCAATTTACATATATAGCATGCCACATTGTTACCAGAAGATTAAGACCATCATTAATTTCACACCAGCGAATTTGTAAATGTCGAGGCAGATAGGTAGCTTCCCTTGGGGAAACAGAAAACTCAGATTTATTTAGTTCCTCTGTGTGCAGACACCCTTCTGTACACTTCAGCATATGGTCTCTGGGCCAGTCTCTGTATTTCAGCCTCTTTATCAGAAAGATCATATTATCAGTACGTATATACATAGGAAATACCCAGTTCTGTCAGAGATGTTAATTTGTTATTGGCCAAGGTCTCTCTGGTTCTGTAGTTAACTCATGATGTTTGCCACACATGCTGAAGACCACAGCCTTATGACTGACTCCATGATGGCCTGGGTACGGCCCTGTGATCCTGTGATGATGGGAGGAAAAAGAGCAATGCAGAAGGGTGAGCTCTACCAGATGTTAGCCTCCTGCAGCCTGGTTGGCATGGGCACAGACTAACCAGCTAACTGTAATAGGAAGTCCGGAAGTAGCTTCAAACTAATAAAATATTGGTGAGGTGATATTTCAAGTCAATGGGGCAAAGATGGACTAGTAATGAATGGTATTGAGAGGTCCAGCTTGTAGTCTGGACCTACACTTTGTACCACACTTTAGGATGGTTTTGAAATGGATCTAACACTTAATGTAAGGTTATACAACTATACAGGAACCAAATTTGGGATAATTCTTTTATAGCTTCCAAGTAGGGAAGCCATAGAACAAAATTTAAAAACTTCTGCTTTTTCCATAAGCGAAGTCAAAAGAAGAAAAAAAGGAAACGAAGGAAAAAAAATATTTGCAGCTTCTGTCATAGACCGTCAATCTCCTTAATGCATGAGAGAATGACTAACAACACTGTAGAAAAAAGGAGATCAAAATATGAAAACAGTACATGGAAAAGAAAATACATATGGCATTTCAATATTTGAAGATACTTAGCCTCATTCATTATAAGAGAAATGCAAATTAAAACTTAAAAATTAAAAAATGAAACTCCAGTAAGCTGGAGTTTTTTTCTCCTACCAAATGGGCAAAAATTTGAAAGTTTGGTAACACACTACATTGGCAAGAATGCGCAGAAACAGGATCTCTCAAACATTGTTGGTAGAAGTGTAAATTACTGCAACTTCTCTGGAGGGCAATTTGGCAGAATTTATCAAAATTACAAAAGCATATGCCCATTGACATTTGAAACACTTCCACTTGGCATCATGAAATTCTCTTGGCATCCTGAGAAATAGAAAGTGTTCTACAAGATTATTCATTGCAACCTTGTTTACACTAGCAAGTGGTTGGAAACAACCTAAATGCCCATCAATAGAGGATCGCTTGATATAATACGCTGTACCCGTACTGTGGAATACTGTGTGGTTATTAAAAAGGGAGAAAAAGAAGGCAGAGGAGAGGGGGAGGGAGTGGGGGGGGTGGAAATCAGCAACAGGAGGCTCTCATACTGATGTCCCCCTGTGCTTCATTGTTAGGTAAGGAAAGCAAGATGCTGACTAATATTAGGCCAGCAAGTTTATATACCAGGAGGGTGGAGAAAAGACTACAATATATTTGTCGTTTGAAAAAGTCGTTTTTAATTCTCCCAAAAGATTGATAAGAAGTTATAAATTGTACCTGTTGGGGGGAGTGGGGGTTATCTGGGCAGAGCTGGACAGTGTATCTTCCATTGTTAGACTTTTTGTTGAAATATGCAGATGTGTGTTTGTTCAGCAGCTTCATTGGTGCTTTTTCTTTTAATAACCAAAATAACATATATCCAAAGAGGGAAAAATTCAGAATTTTTTTGAGCTTCCTTTTCCTTAGGTTAAATACAACATAAATTTAACTTAATGCTTTTTGTATAATAGTGAGTTAGTAAGTAGTACTAATAAATAATTTTGCAGAGCTCTAGAAGCACTTTCGCTATTCTGGTTATTATTTTGAAGCACATTGCCTTTGAACTGAATAAAACATTTCCTTTATTACATGTATTTTAAGAAGCCTTAAAATTAGTTCCCATTTTGGTCTTTTGGCTATAGCCCAGCTTGAATATTATGTAATACATTGTACATTGCTCTCTTTATGTATATATCATAAGCTGCCTCAAGGTTGTCAATACGTCATATTCCAAAATCTAATTCTGAGTTTCCTCATAACTTTCCCAGCAAGTCCTGCATGCATCCTAATCCCTGTAGGGAGCTGGCAACCACACTGCTCCAGCTTCCCATGCTGAGTCCCGAATATCTGTCCTTTTTCTTCTGCCACACTGTCTTGATTCCTATGATTTTGGGATAACTTCTGAACTCGGAACATGTGAGTCTTCCAGCATAGTTCTTTTTTTTTTTGAGACTGTATTAGCTTTTCTAGGCCCAGTGCATTTCCATATGAACGTTAAGATCTGCTTTTCAATTTCTGTAAAGCATCTCACTGAGCCTTTGACAGGGAGTGCATTAAACCTGTGCTTGAGTTTGGGGAGTATCGCCATCTTAATACCAAGTCTTCCAATCTGTGAACATGGGACACAAATAAGCTCTTTACGTTAAAATTCAGTGTCAAAGTGAAGACATTGTTCAGTCACCCAGTCCGAATGACTGTGTGCCCAGTTGGCTTAACTGCTATTATGCCTGGTGAGTTAGCCATGACCTTGTTGGAAATCATGTCTTAGAGCATCCTTCCTTCTCCTGCACCACCCATCCTTGATTAGTGCCACTTCGATTTACCATGCTCATTACTACTCGTAAGTTCTGTTTGTGGGAAGAATGTGTGAGTTCGGGCTCAATAACATTCAGAATTACTTACCAGAAGGTGTCTGATTATTTATTGTTCCTCAATATTTGCAACATGTTACAAATGTTCTTGAATGCCGGGACAAAAGTTTGCCTCTACCTGCTGTAGGTACTGTGCTTTAAAGGACAGTGGACAATATGTCCTAGTTTTTACTTCCTAGGCTTTGATTGGAATAGCTTGATTTTGCAGGTGCGAAAAGGCTCGGTTTTGTCCCGATATTTTAAACAGTTTTATATGACGTGACATTAAAATGCAGAGGAGCAGATTTTGATCGCATGCAAATACACTGTCATCTGTGAAATATGTAAAATGTATCTTTTCTATTGCAGACAGACGTTTCCTATTTTATGTTCTTGTTAGCATGTATTTAATGCTAATGTATTTAATTAGCATGTATTTAATTTAATCTTATCTGTATATAAAACAGAATTATAAAAATATATATATGTGTATTATACATAAAATATATGAGCAGTATATATAGTGTAAATAAAAATATATATGTATTTGTAAGTATATGTGTATGAAATGGTCCTTAATACCTTGTAAAATATCAGCTTCCACACCACTTCTTTCTTGTCTTAGTCTGTATTTTTAAATAAAAAGAAGCCTCTCACCTTTTTAAATTCTCCCTCCCCCTCCTCACTTGCTTCACTGTTAGTCTCCTGATTGTTAGCTTCCACATACTGTTTAGGTACTAAGAGATGTTGGTTTATTTTTGTCCAAGATACACCCTTTCCAAAAACAAAATAGTCTTTTTTTGATGTCATCACTTCAAGACCGTCACTGAAGATGAGGATTCATTGCTTTTATATTGTCTCGTATTTAAGTATATGTTACGGATTGAAGTTGGTCTGTTTTGGTAATTCTGATTTCCTCACTTGATCAGGATTGTCTTTGATGATTCTTTTTTTTTTTTTTAAAGATTTTATTTATTCAACAGAGAAAGATAGCCAGCGAGAGAGGGAACACAAGCAGGGGGAGTGGGAGAGGAAGAAGCAGGCTCATAGCCNTAAAGATTTTATTTATTCAACAGAGAGAGATAGCCAGCGAGAGAGGGAACACAAGCAGGGGGAGTGGGAGAGGAAGAAGCAGACTCATAGCGGAAGCCTGATGTGGGGCTCGATCCCATAACGCCGCGATCACGCCCTGAGCCAAAGGCAGACGCTTAACTGCTGTGCCACCCAGGCACCCCTGTCTTTGATGATTCTTAATGCGTAGCTTTTTTCATAAGGGAATAATGTAGGTGGCGCTGAAGAGTGGGCGCTAAGTACAGTGGAGGCTGTTTGTTTTCACCCCCCGGTGTCAGTAAACACTGGTGAGTTGAGGGGGTGTCATGGAAAACAATGGGAGATCTGCAGAATTAAGGGAGTGATTTGGAACAGTTCGCTCAGCTAGTGGGGGAATTAAAAAAATGGTCCTCCTCCTTTTAATTATCACAAAAGTGGACATTTGTTTCATCTATCCTCAGATGTTTTCCTGTTATTTTTGTCAACATGATATTATTATTCCAACGATTATTTATGCATAAGAGACTACAGCTTCACCCTTTTCCTAGAATGTGCGTAGTATCTTTGAGATGCTTGTATGTAAGGATGAAGGTTTAACCTCTGATAGTCAGCTCATCTCCTGATGCTCCCTCCCTTCTCTGCACCACCTCTCACTCTCGGCCTCTAGGAGTAGTGTGATATCCTCAAAGTAGCAGGCCAGGGACAAGCTGGAGGGCACATGACGTGCTTCTTCATTTTTCACTTAGTACAGTGATTATTTACAATAGGGATTTATAGAAAAAGCAGGAAAGCAAGAAAGAGATGAGCCATATATGCATATTTTCACAAACGTAAGGTATATTTAGTCTAAGTTCTAAGAGAAACTGAACATAAAGTTTGACAGAGCCCTAGCCAAAGGCAAAGCTTAAAATAGCTGAAAAAATCTCTTTTGTTCTGGTTCTTCTTATTTTTAAAGGTGTTTGTTGTTTTATAAATTTTTTAATGGAAATAATATATAATTAAAGTGTATTTGGAAAATAGAAGTGGGGGTTGTTCTGTAGTTGCATTAACATTTTGCTGTGTTTCTTTCTAGTCTAGCTGTAGAGGAATTTGTCTGATTTAATCTTTCTAATTCTGTATAGTTGGGCACTTGCATTTCAGGACAGACTCTGCTTAGGGATGGGAGGGAGGTAGCCTAAGCTTTTCCAGGGAAATATCTTGGATCCGGTTATAGGACTATTCCCATAAAGCAGGATGCCCATTCACGAGGAAAATATTTGTGTTCCCCTTCATCTGGATGTCTCTAGGAAAGGTCGTCCTTGTCCCTTTGCATCTGTGGCATGTTCTTCCTAGAGCCGCTGTCATGAACTCTGCCTTGCTTTCCTGATACTCCTCCACTCTCCTCTCTCCATGAGTGAAGAGACGACGTGTTCACTGGGTCTTTAGATTTCTAATGCCATTTGTTGCCTTTACCTGTGAGTGATAGTAAAGCTACTATAAAATTGTTGGGTTATGACCAATTTTGCATTCATCACCCGTGTTTTTAGGGCACATTCCTGCAAAGTCAGCGTCACAGTCGAGTATGACACACAAATGTAATCCTACTTTGAGGTGTTGGGGCAGCACAGAGCCTCGTGAAGGCTCCGGGTAGGACCTTTCATCGTCTGGTGTGCGTTGTGAGATGTGTTTGCCAACTGCCATGCTCCTACCTTATTGGTCACAGAACCTTCACTTCAGACAACATCCTGCAGCCTCTGTTCCTCGGCAGTACCCTCCAGAAATGCTGATGATCCTATTGCTGGAATTTTCTTTTTGCATTTAATTTTGCTCTGTGGGAAATTTGAGGCCAGCCTGATTTTTTTTTTCTTTCTAGTTAAGTGCACCCCCCTCCCCGGCCAACCTGAGTGCATTTGCAGTGCCCTTTTTAGTACTGTTCTCCCAAAGACGAAAGACAGCAGCTGTGTATGTGCTCAGAAAGCGTCTAGGTGGGCAGTGTCTGATGCAGAGATTCACAGAGGGGTGAAGGAGCAGGTGGAGGAGAGCAGAGGCGTGTCCCTGTTATCGGGGCATTTCAGGCCTCGCCTTTCTGAATGATAGGAAAACAGTACGAGAGGAGCCTATTCCTATTTTCAAGGCTATTTGGCGTACAGAATATGGGGCCTCCATTGGGTCTTTCAGTCCTTCATGCTTAGAGACCAACACCAATGTGGAAAGATCGCCGGCACTCCACGCGCTGCTGCTTTTCTATCTCCAGACTATTTTAGAGCTCACTTGACAGAGCTTAGAAGCCAGAGCTGTTCTGTTTCCTCAGTGCTCTAAATTCAGTGAGGCCACAGTGCTTTCCTTTGCACCACTCCTCCCTGGTGAAAGGTGTGTTCTTGGGGTTAAGGGAACTCCTTCAGTGCCCTCAAGTGGCACCAGAATAATTTGATAATAAAATTGTAGAACCTGAGATTTTGTGCTTCCAGTTCCGCATAGAATTGGATCACTAAGGTAAAAGACCAACTTACAAATTAGCACCAGGGTTCACAGAAACTACCAGCATCATGGGATTACTGTATTGTGCAAGTGGAAATTACTGTACCAGTACAGCTCTCGACAAGGGCCTGACACTTCGAGAGGCCTACATAGTAGCATCGTCCGTGGTCTCATGGTGCTGATTCGACATTAATTTGGTTCACTTTTCTTTCTTACTCGGTAGGTCAAACTGTGCTGAAAACATCCGCAAGCACATTTTGCACACGGGCAAACATGAAGGAGTCAAGATGTACAACTGCCCCAAATGTGACTACGGAACAAACGTGCCTGTGGAGTTCCGAAACCACTTGAAAGAGCAACATCCGGACATCGAGAACCCTGACCTGGCTTATCTGCATGCTGGTAAGCGCTAACACTATTACCATAGCTACAGTTTTTAAGAGGATTTCATTTCATTCATCCTCAGTGTTAGGATGCTGTGTGTCCATTACTGTCATGTATTTTAACACAGTGGAGCACGTGAAATCATCTGCTTCCTGACTTCTAGAAAAGCGCATTCTGGGCTTATCCCACTCGACTGTGGAAATGGGTCTTTTCTGTCGTACGTCATCAAGAGCAAACTTGACAAAATAATCCTTCCAGGACAAGAAAGTTAGTAATAGCAAACAGTCAGTGCTCAGCTGACTGAAACGATAGCTGTTGTTTGAACTACATGTTTTGACTAATTGGTAGCATTTTTAATTTTTTTCAAAAAACGTTTGTGAATTAAAATGTTATGCCCTGCCCCTGTGCACCGATGTCTTGGGATGAGCACCTAGAAAGGGAGAGCACGTGCCCCAGGAGGGTGAGTTAAGCAGCTTGGACGGAGTAACGTGGTGTCACTCCTGTTTCAGAGATTAGGAGGGACTTGTCCGCAGTGTGAGGGCTCGGTGCTGCCGGCAGGGCCGGCCGCTGACATAGCCTCGCCTCCCTGGACCGGGAGCCAGAGGCGCAGCCACAAGGGCAGGTCCTTCAGATCTACCCCTGTGCGTAGCCCAGCATGTCTGAACTAAGCAGCATGCCTTCCTCGAGTGCTGCATTCTTACTGTGCAGGGCAGCCGCGGGACGGATGATGAGCACAAGGACAGGTTGGAGGAAGTGCTTACCCTGCAGGAGATTTAGAGAAATTTCCAAAATGTGGGCCAAGCAGTACTATACTTCAGTAATGCCGGTTGATACAGCGAGTGTTTTAAGCAGATGGCTTTGGGATCAGTTACAGCCACGTGAAAACTCTCCTCCTTTCCGTACTGGCCCTGTGACCTCAGGCAGGCCAACCTCGTCACGCCTCACGTTCCTCCTCTGTGAGTCTACGTGGCGGTATCTCTTTGAAGGGTCATTGTGAGAAGTGAAAAAGCTAATGGCCAAGAGCAGTACCTTTTATGCCTGCCTAGCAGGAGCAATGCAGAAGGGCTGGTGGGTCATGGCGGTGATGCGGGAGGTGTGACCACAGTGTTTGAAGGTCATGGGAAACCCACCCGAAATGCAAACGTCATGGGAAACCCTACCCATTTGCAAAATGTGTAAGTAATGTTTGCTTGGATAACATTTACATGAAAGGAGATAGAACTTAATGAATGGGGGCGCCTGGGTGGCACAGCGGTTAGGCGTCTGCCTTTGGCTCAGGGCGTGATCCCGGCGTTATGGGATCGAGCCCCACATCAGACTCCTCTGCTATGAGCCTGCTTTTTCCTCTCCCACTCCCCCTGCTTGTGTTTCCTCTCTCACTGGCTGTCTCTATCTCTGTCAGATAAATAAATAAAAATCTTAAAAAAAAAAAAAACAACTTAATGATTTGAGTTAGAAAACTATTCTTATCTATTGGTTATTATTACATTTGACAATGTCTGCATATAAGGTTATTACTTGTTTTTGCTGATGTGCCGCGGCAGCAGCAAGGTTTTCTGCAAGAGTGGTTTCTGGCCCGGAAGGGTACCATCAGCTGTGTTCTCCGGTGTCTGCACCGTTCATGTGCTGAGCATCTTGTAACCCAACATCCAGGGAAGCATATTATGCAGTTCTTTGAATAAAAGGTTGAGGTTAAAGCTACCCAAAAACAGACAGACAAAATCACTCCGGTCCTCACGTGATTCTACCATGTATATCAAACATCCGAAAGGCCATTAGAAGGGACATTAAACAACAGCCACAGAAAAGTGTCATTTGAGATATTTTCAATTTTAGTTGAGATAATATTTGGGAATTTATATGTTGAAGCATAGACATATACTTTTTGGAAAGTATTGTTGGAAAACAGCTCTGCAGAAAGAGCTTTTGCTGTGACTGTGTGCTTCCCCAGGTTGGGTACATGAAGTCATGTAGGACTCCCCTCCTGCAGTATGGAGGCCATGTAATTTAGCAGGCGTTCCCTGGAGACCAGGTCACACCCTGCTGTGCCACACTGTAAGGTCGTAGACCTCTGCACATCTCAGAGCTTCCCGTCCTCGTCCTCAGAGTCAGAAGCAATCTCTGCTTCTGTGTTGGCGTGGCCATTAGGGTCGGATACATTTGAACGTCAGCCCTATTCCCTTATTGAATGGCTCTGAAACTGTTGTTTTAATTCTGTGGGTCTCAGTGTCCCCCTCTGCAGGCGGGGACAGTAAGGGCTGTTAGCAGTGTTGTCACCATCTGTACCACGTGACGTGGGGTGCGCGCAGTAACGTGCGGCCATGCTGAGCAGCCATGGTTGCCCGTTGTTCTTCGTCTCTGTCACTTCTGTGGGGAATTCATGGTCTTGCCTCTCAATGATTTTCAGGAACTAAAAGAATGATTTTAGTATCATTTTTTCATTTCATACTCCAGAGAATTAAAGGCTTTATGTGAGCTCTAATTTTGGATATAGTTTTGTTTGAAAAACAGATAAAAGTGGTTATTTTTAAAATAAAAGTTGATTATTTAGAAATGTATTCTTTGATTTCCAGGCATTTAGGGATTTTTCTAGTTATCTTCTTGTTAACTATTGAAATAGTATTATAAGTTGATTTCTAGCTTCTATCTACTGTGCTGATAGAACATAATACTGAGTTATTTCAGTCCTTTGAAATGTGTTTATGCCTTCTTCGTGCCCAGAATTTGGTTAGTTTTGGTAAATGTTTGAGACATGCTAGAAAGGAATGTAAATAATGGTGCTGTTTGGTGTGTATTCTGTGTTCCCTACGCATCACTTACACCGAGGTTTTTCACTGTGCTGTTCAGATTGTCTGTATTCTTACATGTTTTTATGCTACCTCTACCAGCTGTGGAGAGGAGTGTATAAAGTTGCCCACTGTGACTGTGGATTTGTCCGGTTTGTTTGTTTTTTTAAATTCTCTTACTTTTAGCTTTACATATTTTAAACATCTATTCCTGGCTACTCATAACTGTAAGATGATTTTATACACATACCCATCTATCATAAAGAAACTGTTATGTATTCCTTATAATTATGAAAAGTTCCTTTTTGTCTGTACTAATGCTTCGTGCTGTCATTCTGTGTTTCATGTTGGTGTAGCTACATCGGCTTCTTTATAAGCAGCATATAGCTGCATTTGGTTTTTTTTTATTTTTTATTTTTTTTTTTTTATTTTTTTTTTATTTATTTATTTGACAGAGATAGAGACAGCCAAGCGAGAGAGGGAACACAAGCAGGAGGAGTGGGAGAGGAAGAAGCAGGCTCACAGCAGAGGAGCCTGACGTGGGGCTCGATCATAACGCCGGGATCACGCCCTGAGCCGAAGGCAGACGCTTAACCGCTGTGCCACCCAGGCGCCCCTGCATTTGGTTTTTTATCTGCTGTGACAGTTTTAACCTTTTACATGAAATAGTCTTTAGTCTTTTACTTTTGTATTTATACTTTGTATCATTATCAGTACTTTCATCGTGGTCAAAAACGGAAACTACCCAAATGCCCTTCGAGTAGAGTGTACAAAAGGCTGTGTGTTCAGAGTGGGATGCTGTGCTGTAGTGAGGGTGACCCAGCTGCACAAAAGAAACCGTAGATGAATCTCTCAGTCGTAGAATTGGATGAACTAAAGCTTTTCTATATACATATTTTTTAAAAATATGATTTATTTGCTTCCTGTATTTCTAGAGAGGTTTATTTAGGTCCACTCTAGATCCAATACGATGAGATTTTACAATCTTATTAATCCCCACAAAATTGACATCAAATTAAAAGTTGCCAGAATTCTTTCATTGTACATTATAATTTTTTTTCTATTTGGTGAAATCCATTTCACCCCACAAATGATGACCTTTATGTTAGTAATTGCTTGTCTACAATCTCTGTTATCAAAGAATTAGCGTGGTATTCATTCACTGCATCAATGGTGTACACTCGTGTTTGCGGTACAAGTGACCTTCAGTCGGACTTGGGTGGTTTTGTGTCAGAATACTTTGAACAGCACCTGAAAGAAGGGAGGACGAAGATCAAGAAGGCCATGGAGAGGGTTGAGGGGAGCACGCGTGCCTCTCGTGATTGTGCCAAAGAAGGAAACAGAGATGGTTTTCTCTCGTAAATTCCAGGTCCGCACCTCAGAGAGCGTGCTTGCTTCTGACATGGCGTTCACTGGTGCTGGGTGCGTGCTCGGGGCAGGACAGGGTGGGGCCTGGCCAACCTCTGTAGTGTGACCGTGGCATTGATTTAGTTCCTTAACATTTCCTCTGAGAAGCTGGGACTTTCAGTGTTGGAAATGTTTATGTGTTTTCTAAAGGTGACGATCAAATGATGTTCTCTGTTCAGGAGAAATTAAGTATTAAGTGATGACATGATATTCTCTCTAATTCCTTCATTTTCTACTGTTGCAGCGTTTTTAAAAAATCATATTTAAATTGATATGATCTTCATCAGTTCTTATATTGTTAAGACTTAAGCATTTAAAAATGTACATTAGGGTACCGGTACAGTGTGATAGTCTTCACAAAATGGGATTTTCATATTGTTCTTTAAGATAATCAGTTTTTTAATTCTTTAAAACATGTATTATTGCATTCCATAGCATTTTCCTCTTACCCAGGTGTAAGAATAGGAATGTGAAAGTTTGATTCTTACCAAACTCTACATCCTTTTTCTTTCTAGTGCTAACTAATCCAGTACCATTTAAACTATAACTACACTGAACTGATTCCTGAATTCTCTGCAAGCGTGCCGCTGCGTTTTCAGGCAGATTGAATTCCATATTCCACCCCGGAGCCCCTTTGCTTCATCTATCACAGTTAAGATAAAACAGCTGTAGCCTTTTGTATCTTAACCATTCCCTCTCATTTAGCGGAATATTCAAATTTCCTCATATAAAAGATTTTCTTCATCATTAATTAAAAACATTAGCGTTCTGATCTACAGAGCCTTGTAAAATGTAGTTTTCCCCAGATTGTGGGGCCTTCTATTTTTAACCCCATTTCTTTCAGCCCCTTTTGTTAGTTGGTGCTCTGACACATGTCATGACATTTTGTACAATAATTCATTTTATGAAGAGGTCCAAAAATCTCAGAAAATCCTGACAGTGTCTCATTGGTTCTCCTTACATAAACCAATTATTACTTCAACCTAAAAAGGAACGAAATTTTTTCTGACATGATTGCCTTTGGTAAATCCATGCTGACTCACTCCTATTAAATTGTACTTCTCCAAATGTATCATTAAGCTCATCCATAAGTATCATCTCAAATTTATTTCCTAATATAGATGTTAGACTAGCAGCTCTATAATTTTCAGCCTCTACCCTCTCTCTTTGTAACCTTCAGACTGGATTCCTTGTTTTCCAGGCTCCTGGTATTTCACCACTGACAAAAGACTTCCTAAAATAATTAACAGTTCAACTATTTGATTCTTTACCCTCAGACATCACCCATGGGTTAATTTACTGTTTTTAACTGCTGCTAAATGTCTTTGTTCCCGTCTAACTCCTCCCCGCGTCTAACTTGGGCTTCTTCTGGCCAGCGCCGTGATCCGTGTCCATCCCGGCAGGTTCGAGTAACTAGCTTTTCTCGTTGCTCTTTTCTCTCTCACTCGTAGTCCTGTTGGGTTTGCTAAGCTTAGAACTAACTACCCCATGTACTGTATAGCCAGTGGAGGAATAATGCCAAAGCAGGGGCTTCATCAACCAGCTTTTTCCGCTGAGAGACACTTGCTCTCGAGGATCAGCTCATTTGCAGATGCTTATCAGTAAACGTGGTGTTACTGATAAGTTAAGCAGATCCTCTCAACTCATCCCTCTTTCTCTTTTATTGAATAATATACGGAAATATGTTTTCTCAAAACCTTCTAAGTATACATTTTAAAATATTTTTAATTCCATCTGCTTAGGAAGAAATGTTCTAACTTTTCTTCAGTGTGTCCAAAAACGTCCTTTTCCCGCTTATCACCGTGGAGCAGGGTTAAGGACGTACGCTCTTCTTTCCATCTGCCGGGGCCGCGCTTCTGCCACCTGCTTTGCACACCCTCCTGCCGTCGGGCAGTCCTGCATGCTGGGGAGTCCGTGGTGTGTGGTGCGGCCTCCTCCTTGAGGAGTTGGTGGGTGGTACTAAAGCACGCTGTTACTTCACACGGTCACATTGTGACTTTCCAGTTACAGAGACGAAGAGGAAGGGTAGCAGGACTGTGCCAAACTTGTCACCAGGCCACTCCTTTAAAACAAAGCTGTTCAGTAGGTGTTATTCCCAACTTAATGATTTTTTTAAAAAATGGGTCTTCAAGAGGCTGACTTGCCCGAGGAGGCTACATCCCTGCAGAGCGGCCGATGGAAGTCCGCGCCTGAGGGGCTCCAGGAGTTCTCCAGTCACCTCGTCCTCCTCGCGCGGGGCTGAGGGTTAATAAATTGTTATCGCGAAGCCTTAACATGTTGGAGTTTTAAGACTTCAGATAATCTGAAAACATGAGCCAGGAGGTGACCTATACTAAACAGAAAGAACCACCAGGGTAACTGTTGTCACAGTTGTACTTCTGCCGCCTAGTGCAGAGCCTGGCAGATGGCGCCGGCATCCATCAGATGAACCGGGTTTTAATGTCCTGACCTATGGCTGTCGAGATGTGTGACTTTGAGCAAGTCACTCAGCTGTTCTGTGTCTGTGTTCTCTACCACAAGATGCATAGCACTGGTTAGCCTTTCTTCCGAATATGAGATTAATCAATGCATATGAAAAAGCTTTGAAAATTGTTATTGATACTGAGATTTTCTTTAAAAAAAAAGGTAGCAGGCTTTGTTGTTGCCCTTCTGATAGTAGGAAGTTAGAAGGAAAGGACTGCGGCGATTTTTTTGCATTTATTTGAAGTTGCTATTAAGAGTAATGAATCTTATAACCGTATATGTGTTAGTAGGTATCCATGGATCAGCTTGGCAGTCTGAGTGTGTAGTTAAAGTTAGGGCTAGAGAAGGTCTTTACGTGGCTCTTTTTTTTCAGAGTAGAAACATCACTTTATTTATTTGCATTATTTCTATTCTTTGCACTTTATATTTTTAAAAAGGTTTTAATAAATGAATATGATGCTGAAATAATGTCCTTTCTAGTGGATATTTCAGTGTTCTATAAAGTCCTTAATGGCAGTCACAACATTTAAAATAAAATCAGAGTCCACAATTAAAATATAGCTTTTGTTATAACACCTCATACAGTTGACTGAAGATAATCTGAAATTCATGTAAATCCATTCAATTAATCATTTTTGATGGATCTCAGGCCCTCGGAGCACTCAGGCTCATCTCCTAGCTATATCATCTTAGAAGTTTTAAAGTGAGGTTTAATTTTTTTCCAGAAAAAAAACTCCATGCTCTTCTTTCTTGGGAGGCCTAGCTAAGTGTAATTAGCCTGTGTAATTCAGAGCCACATTAAAACTTCCTCTTAGGCCTCTTTCCTTGCTGCCACAAGGTTATACAGGCACATGACAGTGTGCTTACCTCATCACCAAGCAAAATTGTGATCTTATCTAGGCTAACATTTACAGCATTCATGAACTGAATTCTGAAAGTTAAAATAGTTAAAGAGAAAAAAAAGGAAAACTGTGATCTTATCCTCACTGACAACTTCATTTATCAAAATTTTAAGGGGAAAAAATTGATTGTGGAAAGTTATAGTGGGTGCAGTATGATTTTATCAGGTAATTGATGTGGCTTTTATTTTTATATAGACCTTTTATCAACTGTTTAATTCAATATAATTTATATATTTTAAAAATTTACACACCCTCACATTCATATCTTGACCCCGACTAGCATGCAATTTTGTATGAGAGAAACACGGTAGGCGTTGGCAGGTCTTACTGCTGATAGTGCATTAACAGTTATTGTTTCTGTTGAAACCCTTTCTGGAAGAAGAATGGAACAGGTTCTTCAAATTATAGGGGAAGTTTAGGAATACTATTTAATTAGTATTGAAATTTAGTTCAGAAGATGTAAAGTGTACATTATCAATCATTTGCAAATTTATTTGTTTCTGTTTTCATTGAGCAAAGTTACCAGCTAGCAGGTTTTTCTTGTTTTGAGTTTTTATTTTGAAATACTTTTAAGCTTACAGAAAAGTTGCAAAAATAGTGCTGCAGCGTTCCCAAATATCCTTTGCCCAGCTTCCCCAAATGCGAGTGTCAGGTATAACCATGACAGGATTTCCGAAACCAAAGATACTAGCGTCAGTGCGAGACCATCGGCTAAGCCACATCCTTCATTCACATCTCACCAGGTCTCCTTCCTGTTGTTTTTCTTTTTCCAGAACTCAGCTCAGGGACTGACGTGCCCTCTAGTTCTTGTGTCTCTTCAGTCTTTCATTGTCTCTCACAGCCTTGATGCTTCTAACGAATAGCGATCAGTTATGCTGTAGAATGTTCCTTGTTTTCCAGTAGTCTGATGTGTACCCATGATTCAGTTAAGGTTCTTTAAGCGTCTCCCAGAGTAGAGGTGCAGCACATCAGGGTATGTTATGGCGGACGGTGTAAACTGGACCTGTTGAGTGAGGCAGTGTCTCCACATTTCTCCACTACAGACCTACTGTTTTCTCCGTATTAATTAATACACATCTCTGGGGAGATACTTCCAGATCATGCAAATAGCCTGTTTCTCCTCAAGCATTTGCCCACTAATTTTGACATTCATTAGTGGATCTTGCCTGCAACAGGGTCTGTGGGGTTTTAGCAATAATACTCTCTTTCCCTCGTTCCTTCTGTGTTTAATTGGAATTCTTCTTTAAGGAATATCTGTCCCTTCACTCCCAATTATTTTTTTATTCAATTTATTTTTACCAATATGGATTTATTATACTCTGTGGTTTACAATTCGGTATCATTTTTATTTCTTAGTCAAATTGCTCCAGCGTTGGCCATTGTGAGCTCCTTCCGACAGGCGTCTGTGTCCTTTGGGGTGCCCCATCCTTTTATGACCATCTCTTTACTTTCTAGCACCACAGTGTGCTCCAGGCTCATCTGGTGGTTTGTCTGCCCTGATCCTGAAATCACTATCTTCTTTAAGCATCTTTGGTTTCTTTTATTGGAGAAGGGTGTTTAGAAACCAAGATATGCACAGTGTATATACTCATTGCTTCTGTGGTCCCTTGGCTTGGGGGCTTTCTCAGCAGACAGAAGTAGGAAATGTATGTGTGCATGCTAACCCCTGATTCCCGTTAATATGCAGTTTTATCAGTCCATCTAACACAAATGATCTTAGACCTAAATATGAGAACTAAAACTATAACACCCATAGAAGAAAACATATGAAGAAATCTCTGTGACCTTTGATTAGGCAGTAGTTTTTTGGATATGACACCAAAAGCACAGGCAGTAAAAGAAAAAAATAAATTGGACTTCATCAAAATTAAAAACTTGTGTTTTTAAAATTAAAATAATGTGTCTCAAATGACACCATCAAGAAGATGAAAGGAAAACCTACAAAATTGAAAAAGAAATTCTGCAGCTCTATCTGATAAGGGACTTCCATCTAGAATATATAAAGAACCCTTGAACTCGGAAGTATCAAGGCAAATAACCTAATTTAAAAACAGGCAAAGGATCTGAATAGCCAGTCCTCCAAAGAAAATACATAGATGGCCAGTAAACACATGAAAAGATGTGCAACATCATTGTCAGGGAACGCAGATCAAGACCACAACTGCATCTAGGTCGTTTACTCTCTTGACAATTAAATAAATAGAGCTGCTGTTAACATTCACATATAGGTTTCTGCGTGAAGGTCACGTTTCATTTATCTTGGGTAAATACCTGGAAAGGAGATGCCTGGAAAATACAGTATATTTATATTTAACTTTCAAAGACAACTGTCAAGCTGTTTACTGTAGACTCTGTAGGTTTGGTGTTCCTTCCAGCAGTGTGTGACATTCTACTGGCGCCACGTCCTCACTAGCACTTGGGACTGCTGGGTTTTCTCAGTCATTCTAATAGGAGTTTGGTGATATTTAGTGGTTTTAATTTGTATTTGATCACTACTGATGTTGATTGTCAGTGCTTGTTTGCCATCTGTATATTTTCTTTGATGAAGTGTCTTTTGAAATAGTTTTCCCCTTTTCTCATTGGGTTACTGTTCTAGGAGTTTTTAATGTGTTTCTGATACAAGGCCTTTATCGGATAGATGATTTTCAAATATTTTCTCTCAGGTTGCTACTTGCCTCTTGTTCCCTCTTATCAGTGTCTTTCACAGAGAAAACTTTTTTTTTTTAAGATTTTGTTTATTTATTTGACAGAGAGTTAGAGAGTACAAGTAGGCAGAGTGGCAGGCTGAGGGAGAGGGAGAAGCAGGCTTCCCGCTGAGCATGGGGCCTGATGCGGGGCTTGATCCCAGGAGCCGAAGGCTTTTTATTACAGTATATTTTTGTAATTGTTCTATTTTATTATTAGTTGTGAATCTCGTACTGTGCCCGATTTGTAAATTAAACTGTATCATAGGTATGTATGTATGTATGTATGGCAATACAAAATAGTGTGTATAGTGTTCGGTACTATCTGTGGTTTCAGGCATCCACTAGGGTTATTGGAACATGTGTCTTGTGGGTTAAAGGGGACTTCAGTATTCATGAAGTCCAGTTTATTGATGGCTTTCCTTATGGTTTGTACTTTTGATGTGGTATCTAAAAACTGTTTGCCTAACCCAAGTTACAAAGGTTAACTCCTGTATTTTCTTCTGGAAGCTTTATGTTTTCGCATTTACTTTGCATATGTTTATATCTGTGATCTATTTTGAGTCAAATTTTGGATAACGTGAGGTACAGGTTGAGGGTTTTGTTTTGGATTGGTGTTTTTTTGCATATAAGTGTCTTTTTTTTTTTTTTGAGCAACATTTGTTGAAAACCCTGTGCCTTTTGCTTTTGTTAAAAATCAGTTGACAGTATTTCTTTGAGTCCACTTCTTTCCTCTCTACCACCATGACAGTTTCTAAAATTAAGCATGCATGTGTCTTAAATTTTATCCTAAAATTCCCATAATTGGATATATATATATATATTCATAATATTTAAAAATATACATAAATATATATATATTCCCCTTCAATTTCACATACCCCTGCTCTTCTTTTCTCTATGACCTAACATAAATTCCTTGACAGTCTAATGTGTCCCAGTCTTGTCCTTCTCCTGAATGACTTTATGACTTAGGGTAGATTATTGTGCCTGTTTGTTATAATCAATCATTCAAAAAAACCTTATGAACAAATAAAGTGAGATATGCATATTTACGTTCAGAATATAGTGCCCGGTGAAATTATTGTTCCTTACTCCTTTATATTATTGAATAAGAAAAGCCCTTCACTTTTTGCTTACAATATGATTCTTCTTTGGTTAGTTTTACCATCATAATAAACAGTACTCAGTAATTTAGTATTTTATATTCACCAGATTTTTCTTCTTTTTTTTTTTTGGCGTCAAGTTTTTATTTAAATTCCAGTTAGTTCACATACAGTGTAATATTAGTTTCAGGTGTAGAATTTAGTGATTCATCCCTTACATACAACACCCAGGGCTCATCACAACAAGTGCCCTCTTTAATGTCCATCACCCATCTAGCCCCCACCCCGGCCCATCTCCTCTCCAGCACCCTATAGCTTTTTCTCTATAATTAAGAGTCTATTTTGTGTTTCACCTCTCTTTTTTCCCCTCATGTTCACCTGTTCTGTTTCTTAAATTCCTCATACAAGTGAAATCATATGGTATTTGTCTTTCTCTGACTGACTTATTTTTCTTAGCATAATATACTGTAGCTCTAGCCACATCATTGCAAATGGCAAGATTCCATTCTTTTTGGTGGCCAAATAATATTCCCGTGTGTGTGTGTGTGTACCCTACATCTTTAGTCATTCATCCGTCGATGGACATTTGGGCTCTTTCCACATGTGGCTTTTGTTGATAATGCTGCTGTAAACATCAGGGTGCATATATCCCTTCGAATCAGTATTTTTGTATCCTTTGGGTAAATACCTAGTTATGCAATTGCTGGGTCATTGGGTAGTTCTGTTTTTTAATTTTTGAGGAACCTCCGTACTGTTTTCCAGAGTGGCTGCACCAGTTTGCATTTCCACCAACAGCGCAAGAGGGTTCTCCTTTCTCTGCATCCTCGTCCACATTTGTTGTTTCCTCTGTTAATTTTAGCCGTTCTGACAGGTGTGCAGTGATATCACATTGTAGTTTTGATTGGCATCTCCCTGATGATGAGTGATGTTGAGCATCTTTTCATGTGTCTGTTAGCCATCTGTGTGTCTTCTTTGGAAAAATGTCTATTCATGTCTTCTTTACTGGATTATTTGTTTTTGGGGGTATTGAGTTTGATAAATTCTTTATAGATTTTAGATAATAACCCTTCATCAGATATGTCATTTGCAAATATCTTCTCCCATTCAAAGGTTGCCTTTAGTTTTGTTGATTGTTTCCTTCGCTCTACAGAAGGTTTTTATCTTGATGAAGTCCCAATAGTTCATTTTTGCGTTTGTTTCCCTTGCCTCTGGAGTCATATGTAGTAAGAAGTTCCTATGAGATTGCATCAATTCCATTTACAATTGCACCAAAACCCATAAGATACCTAGGAATAAATGTAACCAAAGAGGTAAAAGAGCTTTACTCTGAAAACTGTGGAATACTTATGAAAGAAATTGAAGATGACACAAAGAATGGAAAAAATTCCATGCTCATAGATGGGAAGAACAGATCTTGTTAAATTGTCTATACTTCCCAAAGCAATCTGCACATTTAATGCAATCCCTATCAAAATACCACCAGCATTTTTCACAGAGCTAAAACAAACAATCCTAAAATTGATAAGGAACCACAAAAGACCGTAAATAGCCAAAGCCATCTTGAAAAAGAAGAGCAAAGCTGGAGGCATCACAATTCCAGGCTTCAGGTTATATTACAAAGCGGTAGTGATCACACAAGTGTGGTAGAGGTGTAAAAACAGACACATAGGTCAGTGGAGCAGAATGGAGAACCCAGAAATGGACCCTCAACTATCTGGAAAATATAAAAGCAGGATAGAATATCTAATGGAAAAAGACTGTCTCTTCAACAAGCAGCGTTGGGAAAACTGGACAGCTCCATGCAAAAGAATGAAACTGGACCTCTTTCTTACACCACGTACAAAAATAAATTCAAAATGGATGACAGACTTAATGTGAGACAGGAAACCATCAAAATCCTAGAGGAGTTCACCATAATTTTCTCACTAGCTAAGAAGTCACTTTAAAAATTTACTCCTGGGGCACCTGGGTGGCACAGCGGTTAAGCGTCTGCCTTTGGCTCAGGGCATGATCCCGGTGTTATGGGATCGAGCCCCACATCGGGCTCCTCTGCTGTGAGCCTGCTTCTTCCTCTCCCACTCCCCCTGCTTGTGTTCCCTCTCTCGCTGGCTGTCTGTATCTCTGTCAAATGAATAAATAAAATCTCAAAAAAAAAAATTTACTCCTATATCTCATACCCACTAGAATAACTATGAGAAAAATAAAATAAAATAGTGTTGGCAAGGGTGTAGAGAATTTGAAACCTTTGTGCACTGTTGTTACTTTGAGATAGTATAGCTACTATGGAAACAGTATGGTGGTTCCTCAAAAAATTAAAAATAGAACTACCAAATGATCCAGCATTCCCACTTCTGAGCATATATGTACCAAAGAAATGAAATCAGATCATGCTCATAGTACCATTATTTACAGTAGCCAAAAGAAACAACCCAAATGCCCATCAACAAATAAATGGATAAAGAAAATAGATAATATATAATCTGTAAATTATATTATGTAATTATAAATATAATTATATATCATTATAAATTACATTATATGTAATAGGTATATAATTATATAATACATACATTGGAATATTATTCAGCCTTAAAAAGAAGGAAATTCCAACACTTTCCACAACATAGATGAACCTTGAGGATATAATGCTGAGTGAAATAAGGCAGACACAAAAGAAAAATACTATACGATTCTGCATATATGAATATGAGGTCCCTGGAGTAGTCAGATTAGAGGGACAGAAAATAGAATGATGGCTGCCAGAGGCTGGGGAGAGGGGACTTGGGGAGTTGTGTTGTTCAGTGGGTACACTTTCACTTTTGCAAAATGAGAATGTCTGGAAATTGATGATACAACAGTGGGAACGTGCTTAACACGACTGAACTGTACACTCACAGGTGTTGAAGATGGTAAATTTTACTTTATGTGTATTTTACCAGAGATAAAAATTTTTTAAATTACAAATACAAAAAAAATATAATTATTTCTTCTCTATTTCCTGCATGGATGTGTAGCAGAAAATATTAAATAGGTATCTCTGTTGGTGCTACACATCAGAAAATATTAAATAGGTATCTCTGTTGGTGCGGGGTGATTAGGGAAGGGAGTTGATTGGGATGGGAAAATGAAAATGGGGAAGTTAATACAGAAATTACACTAATTGGCTTGAGACTCTAAAATTAAATAGACCAAAAAGATGTCATATGATACATGTTAATCAGCATCTGAAATATATAAATCGAGTAAATTTGCAAAGTTAATTTATTCAGGAAAAATAAGAAGCAAAATATTTTAGCTTATATAGACGTGCTTACACTTTTTTATTTTTCTTTTTTTTTTGTATTTCTAACTAAGATTAAAAATACTTTAAATACATTCTTTTAATAGATGAAAATCCATCATAGTAAAGTAGTCACTTAAATCACCTAATAGCTTTTATTGCAGCAGAATATAGCGTAGGCCCCAACTAGATAAAATCATGGTTTTGATGGCTGGTCTAGATACTTCTTAAAAAGCTCCGCTCAGACAGGTTCACTCTTGTCACCGCTATTAGTGCCATTTGTTGAGTAGCATGTCAGTGTGATTGGCACAGAGTCATTCTTTCATCTTATGAAAAATCATAATTTTAATGCACGCTTAAAATAAAAATCTCATATAAGTGATTTCCTGTTTATAAAAGAAAAGGCAAGACTCCTTTGCAATTAGTATAGATTATTCATATTGCATGGAATGTAAAATTTTATTTTCTTTTTTTGGGAGAGAACTTCTTTTGGGGAACTGCCTTTCAGGATTTCCTCCACATTTGTTGTCTGGTTCATGAAGTTAGAATGGACTGTAATACCGGTTCTTTCCAGATGTTGGCCAGGGACAGATTTGGATTCTGTTGGCTTTAAACAGAATCTGCGTCTCAAACTAACAAAGTAGATCCTTGAATCTTGGAGTAAGGTTTATGCCATTAAATCTCTTTTAGTGATAAATGCCGTGCAGTGATTAAATGAGTTAATATTTGTAAAGTACTTAAAATAGTGCCTGGCATATATTAAGTGCTCTATAAGTATTTAATTAATAAAATATTGAACTGAAATTACTCTGTGTCTTCTGGGTTCTTTTTAATTGTGCCAGTAGGTGCTGCTCTTGAGTGACAAGAGTGGCTATTCCAAGTTATATTTTATAGTAATAGGTAGCCTGGATTGATGGCATAACTTACATATTCAGGTTTATATACCTGAGTCTCATGATTAGAAGCAAGACTGTTTCTAATAAAAAGACTGTTTACTTTAATGACTTTCTTAATATAAAATGACAGAGACATGAAAATGCCCAGATGGTTCTCTTGAAATTTCAGAGTACTATTTGGTAAATACTACCGCTGGTTTCACCTAAGTTTTTATTTTTTTAAAAAGGTACCAGTCTCGCGACCTTTCTCACTTATCAGGCAGTGAAGTACCATATTTTAACCCTCTTTATGTTGGCAACTAAATACTTCTTGAATCTCTTGACATTTTTCTGGAGCATCCATTCAGTACTGAACTGTGGTACTCCCTGGTGTTTTACAGATAACCCATCGATAGGATTCAGCTTCGTTAGATGAACCCTTATTCTCAGGCAGAACAGCCTTCACGTGTATGTCGAGGGCCAGATAAAAGCAGTGCCGGCTGTAGTCCCTCTTGTGCACGTGTAATTGCAATGTGAGCTAATAACCTGTAAGCACTCTTCCTATGGAAGCGAGTGTTGCAGACCGTGTTTGCCGCAGGGACGGAAAGGTGCTGGAACTTCTGCCGACATAGTTGGTATACGTGAAGCTGATCGACCTGAGTCGTGGGAAGGCAAGTGGATAGCACTCGGCTTTGTAAGAACTGGGGAGTAAGAGATGAGAAGCAAGACAGCCTGGATGCCGAGCAGGTAGAGGTGGCCATAGGGTCGATAAAGGGGTTGTGAGGACATTTAGCTGAAAGTTGGATTGCAACGAATGTGCAGTAAAATGCTGAAGAACCAAGAGAAAAACAGGCTGGCCCTTTAAATGTGGCTGGATAACACTTCGGATTTTTTTTGTTTTACTTTAATGTTATTCTAATATACCATCTTTGTCCATTTTTCTGGCCTTTCCCCCTGTATGTAATGAGGAAAGTTTCCTATGATGTATGCTTTTAGGTCATGAATCTTTTACCAGTCAAAGAAGTAATTTTGGTTTTAGATATGATTCTGTTATAGTACTTAATATATTTTCTTTTTTACCCCAATTTCTCTGTCTGTGTCTAAGACATCGTGTTAGAAAAACATTTTTAAGATGTTTTATGTTCAGTTTGAACATACCAATTTTTTAATATCTTTTTTATATTGAAAAAGACAGCTGAAATCCAGGACTGTATATTTTTATTATTTATGGTAGAATCAACTTGCATATGTTCATCTTCTAGGCATTAAGATGTCTACATATTCACCTATGACATTAATATAGATATAATCATTTTACTCAGCATATAAGAAACAATAGTTTATTATAATAATACAGATAAAATTGAATGTGCTCGACCTGAAGTTTTGAGTTAGACCCCAGGTATAGCCTGCTTATTTATGCGGGCATTTGATCTGTGTGTGTATTTTTGGTTATGCTCCATTCTTGCATGTTTGTGCTCTTGTCAGTGTCCCTCTGAGTTAGTCCCGTGCTTCCGCACTATGAGGGACATGACCATCCTCCCTACCCGCTGTTTCTGGCTCCTGAGCAAATATGAGTTCCCGTAAGATTTCCTCAAGTGTGTCACTCTTTCGCTTTACTGCCAAGGCAGCCATGGGTCTTGTCTCTCATATGAATCCTTATGTGAAACCCCAAACTGTAGAGTTCTAGAAAGCTGTGATATGCTGTTTGCAGTTACAGGATTTCATCCTGTAGAATCTGATCAGCAAGGCACCAGCCAGTTTCAGAATCAAAGTGTCTAACCTTTCCCTAATAGCTCCAAACTGTTCCTGAAAGCATTCTCACCGTCTCTGGTGAGGACCTGAGTTCCCTCACTGAGGTTAAATTAGTACTTTCTAAACCTTTGAGTGAGGCAGGTTTTGTAAACTTTGTTGAGTTCATGAGATATTCTCCTACTTCTTAGTATGTTGCAAAGCACATTTTAAAAGTCCTAAAGTGACTAGAAATTAATTTTGTCTGAGAATCCGTAACTACTTTTGTGTTCAGACCTACCAGATCGCCACCAAACAATTATGGAACTTTGTTCACCCATGACGAGCCCAACATGCTGTGCTGTAAGCATCAGAGACAGAGGCGTGAACAGCACAGGCTTGGTCCTTGTCTTAATAGGGATTGCTGTTTTAATGGAGAATAGGCATTAATTGAACAACCATGCAAATAAACACCCAGTTGCTATCTAAGGCCAACAAAGATAAGATCGAAGGTGCTTTGGGAAGGCATCTGGGGAAGTGATCTGTGTAGGGCACCGGGTGAGACTCCTGCCTTACACCTCACTCTTGAAAGAGGGTAAAAGTTAAATGGGAGAGAACGTTCCAGGCCGCAGAACAACACGAGCCCCAGGAAAGAGGCAAATTGTTGTAATAATACTTTTCTAGTTGACTTAATCTTATTAAGCCTTTTCCACAATATATTTTTTTCCTACTCTTTATAGAGTATAGGAAAGATGTAAAAAGAAGCATTGAATTCACTCCGTTTTATTCTAAATAATTTGCCACATTATATGTGAGAATAGCGATTACATATGAGCACTCACTTTGCCAAATTAGTGGGCTGTGTTTAAGAGTATCATCTCATTTAATTTCCCAAACCACACGATAGTACCATCCTTCCCAGTTTAATGGAGAAGGAGGACGTGAGGTTACAAGGCTGGCGAGGCATGTGGAGGCAGCCCCTGGTTTCAGCGTGGCCGCCATGATGCTGCTGCTTGAGAAAGCCAGGCTGTGTCACGTGTGATGCTTGGGTCTAATGTCACCATCTCAGGAGTTTTGGATCAGTGAGGATTCCCTTACAGAATCAGAACTGTAAGTTATGAGAGCTGAAGAATAAGGGATTTATGATAGAGATTAGACCTTTTCTAACTGTGGGAGTTGAATAAAACCTTAAAAGTGGTCCTAGTGGAATCAATCTGGTTTTATGTATGAAAATTCACTTTCAACCCAGAAGTTTTTCATGTGTCTACCATGTCTCACGAACACCACATGTTGGATTTTCATGGCAAAATGCTGCTTTCTGATATACCAGGCAGATAGTGAGTTACACTGAAGACCAAATCATGAAGATTAAGTTTTAAAACTTTAAGAAACAATTGGACATGAGTCAGGCCTTAAAGTTCCACAGGTATTTACCTGCTCTTAAATGGAGACCGTGGGAAGACGTACTAGAGCTCATCAGGACTCTGCCTGCTGGCCTGCGTGCATTGTGCTCCCCAGTATCCACAGCTCACGCATCCTGTCATTTTGTGTGTGACACTCACGGTCAGAGCCTCTGTGTGCTTCGTGAGAGCGTTGTCATTTTAATAAAATCCACTCCGGTAGTTTTTTATCCATTCCAGTAGTTTCACCATTCCTTATGAATGGCCCACATAAAATTCAGAATTCTTAACCTTTCTCCTTTGGCTCCTTTTAGAACCTTTAGCTTAGGACATATTCATCTCCTATGTCCCTGCAGTCACCATAGTCTTCCTAACATGTCTCCACAGACATGGTGATTTCATCCCCAAGCATCATGTGTTCAGCACTAATATGGTATCTCTATGAAGAGTATTTTGGACCACAGTACTAACCTAACTAATTTTTATCATATGCTCATTAAAAATCCAAAATTTAGTCCTTCTGTATCAGCTGCCTTGGGTGGATTCCTAGATAGTATTTATTAGAGTGGTTTTTCCACCTATTTCTTGACTCTCACTGTGATATTAACCTTTTATAATTAAGACGCTCTGTCTCTTTGACACACAGTATGCCCTTTTAGTTCTTCTTAATGTTTTTTTTTTACCTCCAATCTTTTTTAATTTTATCCATTTACTCATGTATCACTTCGTTGGTACCTTTCAAATGCTAAATGCTGTCCCATTTATCCTTAGTAACCATGCTGAATTTTTCTGTCCTTTTTAATATTTAGGTTTTATTGGATGAATGTAGATTGCACCTTCTCTAACTGTGTCTTAAATAATTGCCACTTAAGGGAATTAAGAACTACAAGGGAAGGAAAATGCTGACCCATAGACTAAGCAGAGGGAGAAGACGTTCCCACTGGGTCTAATTTCCTAAGAAGGACCATCAGGATAGTGGCGAGGGCCTGAAATTATGGTCTGAATGACCTCTAGAAAATGATCAGTCCACAAAGGGACTTGCCTGTGTTTGCACCAAGCAAAATAGGGATAGGTGGTGGTCACCCCACTGAAGAAAGACAGCTAGCCCCCTTGTCCTTGGCTGGGTTATAAAAGCACAAGGAGAGAAAATAATCATTTAGACCCCAGAGACAGAATTGACATTGCTGAATAAGACATGATCTGAGGTTGTGAATATAAGCTGGTGTGGGGATGGATACCTTTGATCCAGGAGAGGGGGCTAATAATGTATCTTTAATTCTAAACTTGCATTTTTGATCATGTACCATCTATTATTTTAGGACATAATTTCTGTTGTTCATAATATGTAGACATTTATCTGAACATGCATACCTAAAACATCCATTAGACTTTTTACACTCTATGTTTCTCATGTTGTTTGTCATTCTGTAACTCTGGACTCTTGAGAGTGAATATACTGAAGTAAATGAGGATTGAAATCCAAGAAAACTGACCTTCATTATGAGATCTTTATATCGATATCGTCACTCTGGTGCTTCCCATTTAAAAACAAAGTATAAGGTAACAAGTAGAGTTTTTGTATATAATAGCATTCATTAGCTCAATAATAATCTGACCAGAAGACCAATGAAGAACTATTATAAACAATTAATTGTTTTCAAATCTTTTATCAACCCCAGACACTTAATAATTGAAGTGTGAAGGAGAAAGACAAAGAAGTAGATTCAAATAATTAAGAAGAAAGGTATTATATCTTTGTTCTAAAAATATTTATATGAATTGAATTTTTATTTTAAATTCTTACATAGTCAAGTGATGATGGAGACAAACTTCATAATATTTGTATGACCTCACAGTTAGAGAAGACCTAAAAGACAGAACCGAAAAGGGAAAAAGAGTAAACAAAGCTTCACAATCAATTATGAGAAATATTTGCAACATGTAAGGCAGAGCCAGGATTAATATAATTAGTATTCCCACAGAAGGTCACTATTCCTAATTTACCAAAACCTTTCTCAAATGGATTTTTTTTTTTTTTAAAGACACATCTAAGGACACCTGGATGGCTCAGTAGGTTAAGCTTCTGACTCCTGATTTTGGCTCAGGTCATGATTCCAGGATCGTGGAATGGAGCCCTGAGTGGGGCTCCATGCTGAGCGTGGAACCTGCTTCAGATTCTCTCTCTCCCTCTGCCCCTCCCCCCCGCCACTCCCTCTCCAAAAAAAAAAAAAAAGAAAGAAAGAAAGAAAATCTGAATAGCCATTTTAGAATGCAGATTACCAACATGTATACATGAAGGTGTTTAACCTCACTAATTGTCAGTACTTTACAACAAGAAGATGCCAGTTTTCAACCATTGGCAGAAACCTAAGAGGTTGAAAATGATCCATGATGGAGCATATTCCATACAGTGGACAAATACGCAGCTGTTAAAAATGAGCTGGATGTATATGTATTGACCTGTGATGCGTGATTACACCAAGAAGTAATTGCAAAGGAATGGGCCTGCTGTGACTATTTCTTTCTTCAAGAAGGAGAATGAGCCCACCCCACATGTACCTTTGTCTGAGCCTGAAGAATCATGTAGACAACATACGTGAACTGTTAATCCTGGCCATCTCAGGGGGTACGTTTAGATGGTGACTGGACCCTGTGCATTTGTTTCTTTATACAAGTCTGTATTGCAATGGTTTGTTTCCATGACAAATGTATATTATTTCTATAATTTAGCATCTAAGAAGATATTAAAATGGTATGCTAAAAGTGTCCCCAGTTTCATTTTTTAACATATGTACTTGTTTAGAAAAAATGATGGGCCTAACTGTGCCAAGCTTTTCTGTATTTTTTACAACATGTTGCTTTTTACCATCAGAAGGGAAGGCAATGAATGCTGTTAACACTCTTCTAAAGACCTCAGTAATCAGAATTAAGGAAATAGAACCCTCTTCTCCAGTTCTGTCAAGATTGCCAGCATGGGATGGTGAAAAAACAAAAACAAAAACAGTTGTCTAATAATGCGATCAAGCTGTTTTTGAGTCAGCTCCAGTCCTCCCTCATGGCACGCCTTGTGAAACTTACCCCGCATCTGTCGCCTTTAGGTGTTGCTTGTTATGTGTAAAATGTGTTTAGAAACCTATCTGGTCATGGATGTCATGAGAATTAGCTTCTTAGATTATGACCAGTCTCTTTCCAATGGTTCTTAAACAGTACTTCCATTTAAGTCATCCGCTAAGGTTCCCCCACGATTCTGAACGTTAGAGGGAACGAATCAGTCTCCTTGTCCCGTGGGGCAGGGAGTTGTAGACAGCACATGTGACTCCTGCCCTTACGGGACTTGGTGCGTGAGAGAGGCATGCAGTAACCCTCCGTCGCAAATAGGACTTGCAGCCACAGTGGGGACATCTGCTTGGAGAAAGAGCTCTTCTGACAACGTGTATCAGGGGAGTCAGAGCTTCGGGGTAGGGGGTGGGGTGACAGGCCTACCTAGGAAACTGACCTTTCCTGAAGACCTTGGGCAGCCCAGGGTAGAGGGTCCTGGTGAGCTGGGCTGAGGAAGGAGACTCTAGGTGAGGCCCGGGACGTTGGGAGAAGCCCAAATTTGAAGATGTAGAGAAGGTTTCAAGTAAGGGAAACAGAAAACCAGGGAGGTAACAGAGGAGAAGTGGCAGGCTCGGGATCCCTCACTAGTGCTGTTCCTTGTACGAAGTTTGACTCTCCCGCGCCTCTGTTCCTTCAAAACCCTGAGGTGGTAGGTCCTACTTGGTCGGACTGTTGTAAGAGAAAAATGAAGTCTGTCCTTATCAAATGTCTGCTCCCTACAGCTCACTTGGGGGAACTTGTGCCCTTGGCATTTAGATCCTTCTCTGCACCTCCAGCCCCCTGACCCAAGACCAGGTCACACTGCCCGACCTTACTGGGGACAGGGTGAGGAGGAAGAGGGAACACTCACTTCTGGAATGGACTACATTTTCTTTTGTTGTTTGTTTCTTAATTGGGTTCCTTGAGCCATGTGTATAAAATGTACATTTCTTTCAAAACATTTACACAGAAATCCCGTTTGTTAGCTCAGTGTGACAGGGAAGGTGCAGGAGGACGCTGGCTGAGTTCCTGCAGTGGAGGGGGCAGCCCGAGTTGGGGTGCCCACTTCCAGTGCCCTACCCACCGCCAGTCCTCTGGAAGCTGCCAGAGACAATGCAGTTTCTTCCCGTGACTTTGCATAAAACTTTTGCAGTGATTTTCTGATGCACTTCATAATTACAGAAGACTTCTGCTAATCCCTAAATGATTGCTTAGCTAAGTCCCGAATTTTCCTGACCACGTATTTGAGGATGTCTCATGTGTCTGTAGCTGGTGCATTCCAGTGCCCGTGGCCACACTCCCCCCAGCCCTGAGTTGGCGCAGTATTGTCACTCGTGCACGTCCCTTCGCTGTTCGAGTCCTGGCGCTCACTGGTTGAACACATGTGCTCCGTGGGGACCTGTATTCATGAAGCAGGAGTTTCCGGTAGGTTTTCTCGGTAACAGCCTATTGATTGAAAGGTTAGGGTGGTGTTCCAGGCATAGAAGGAAAAACAAAAGCAAATACATGGATCCACTCAGACACACGCATTGTACCATAAAGGGTTGGTAAGCAAATATTTGAATACGTCAAAGACAAGTAGGGTTATAATAAATCAGAACAGATCAGAGTTGCTCAGAGTGGCCATTAAATGGGTTATGCAAGTAAATTATTCCTTCTTTAAGTATAGATGAAGTTGCTGGGGGTTTTTCCCTTCATTTATTTCCTATTACATGAAGCCTATGCTTGATGTTATCTGCGTAAAGCTGCATATCAAAGATGCTGTTAGGGGGCGCCTGGGTGGCGCAGTCGTTAAGCGTCTGCCTTCGGCTCAGGGCGTGATCCCGGCGTTATGGGATCGAGCCCCACATCAGGCTCCTCTGCTATGAGCCTGCTTCTTCCTCTCCCACTCCCCCTGCTTGTGTTCCCTCTCTCGCTGGCTGTCTCTATCTCTGTCGAATAAATAAATAAAATCTTTAAAAAAAAAAAAAAGATGCTGTTAGATGAGAGAATACACAGCCTTAAAGCTGGACTCTACAAAGAAAGGAAGAATTTCCCCAGCAATGGTGGTGGTGATGTTTACTGATGATTATTTTGTTCCTTNTAGATGAGAGAATACAGCCTTAAAGCTGAACTCTACAAAGAAAGGAAGAATTTCCCCAGCAATGGTGGTGGTGATGTTTACTGATGATTATTTTGTTCCTTCATGTACAAAGTCAACAAAGCTATTCTAAGGCTGGAATTATTTCCCTTCTCATCTATGAATTTCCTCATATTCTCAATGACTGCTGCAAGATGGCAGGATGGTGTTAGAATAAAATCTGTCAGCCTAAAAATAATTATCTCCATTTCTGGGTATGGATAATCCGTGGGGCTGGTGAACACTGAGGCTATAAGCTATTATTGATAGAAACTACAGAGAAAAAGGAGATTGTGATTTTTATGTCTTCCTCAATCCTTTTTGCACACATCTTCCCTGCAAAATGGAAAGTGGGCTTTTTTTGGAGTCCGGAAAATGTACTGTGGCCTCGTGGATGCTTGTTACCGCAGAAAAATTAAGAGCGTCACAGTTGTCTGTGGGAGCTCTTCTTAATCTTGGGTGATCTCTCAGGATGTTATATTTCTGTTTTTTATCTTGGCTGAAGTTTTGGTGACAAACATGGGGAAAGGCTGGGAAGTGTACCTCCCCCTGGCCCAGTTGTGGGGTCAGGGATCCAGAGGGAAAGCCCTGTTGTGATGCTAATCAAATGTGACTTAAAATAGACAAGACTTTTCTTGCCTGGTTTGTGAAAATCTTTTTAACCTTTCTAACCTTAAGCTTAAAAAAGAAAGAAGAAGTTGGCATTTCATGAGTCACTTGGTGTCTGAGCCTGAAGCATGTTCTCAGGCTCGCTGCCGGCCCCACAGCAGTTCTGGGCCACGCGCTTTGCCCCTGCAGTGAGCCAAGTGCCCCTGTGGCTCTGGTGTACCTGCCCCGCCATCATGGGAGTAGCACGTGCATTCAGGCTCAAGTGTGGTACTAGAGACTTCCTGATGAATCTAGGTTATTTGAACGTTTTTCTTCCTTCTTCCAGCATCATCTAAGAACCAAGCTGTCTTGGAGGAATGAATGCATAGTAGATCCTATTGTAAGATCTATTATTAATTTGTATTAAAGATTTTTCTCATTCTACCCCCAAAGCAGCCACTTTGAAAATCATCAGGCCTAACAGTAACTATTTATTGCAAAAAAATGAATTCATTAGAGTTATTTCCACCAAAAAAGTCATTTTAAAATTTACAACCAAAGATTTATAACTAGTATGTTGTTATTTTCATAAGAATTCTGATTTTTCTTTAGCTGATTTATCTAGAGATTAAAAATATGGATGTCACTGGAAGAATGATAAGTGTAAAATCATTTTCCTCCACAGCTAACTTTTAGATTTTATGTTAATAGAGCTTTTAGCACATTGAAGTTCTCTCACTCACAGCTGTTACCTTATGTATGGAGCATTCATTTTGCATCTGCCAACTGAGCTATTTGTCTGAGTGGTTGCCCTATTGAAATTTCACAGTATTTTTTAAGGGAATTGGGCCATGAAAATCTTTATGTTTGTTCTTCATCAAGGCTTAGACGTGGATATACTGATGAGTGAGATTGCAAGTAATGTTACACTTTGCTATTTAAATGACCGAATTCGACAGTTTCGTTCTGCATTCACCTCATAAGTTATCAGTACATTGGATTGTCCAGTGAGGCAGAGCTACAACTACGAAGCTAAAAGTAAAGTCTTGGGAGGACCAGAATGGGCACCATAAAGTATCTCGAGTGCAGTCCTTAGTGTGGGCGTTGGCAGCTCCCAGCCAGCAGTCTGTCGCCCTGTTGGGCACGGCACATAAGTCCAGAACCAGTATTGTATGAGGTAGGGTCCGGCAGGTGACATAGGATCAGAGTGAGAGGGTCGCTACTGAAGTGACGTTAAGGAGAGTTCCGTGGCATAAAATGACCTTCTGGTTTTACTAAGCAGTTTTCCCCTTTATTTCAAACCTTTACAAGATTATACTAGATATCATCTATAGCTCATCTGGAAGAATGTGGACAGCTAACAGGAATAAGATGGGATGTGGTAATGGGATAAAAATTTTCCTGCTTCTTAGCATGTTACCTAAAGTCTGAAAGCAGGTTATATCTAATCCGTATAATTACGTAAGCGGAGCCGGAGAGAGGTATAAAATATTCAGTTCCTTGGATTAGTGCGCTGCTTGATATTTATGTCCCACCAAAGGCACCTACTCAGAATGTGAGCTTACAGGCTTTGGTGTTCTTTGTATAGGAAATAAAAATCCGTTGATGATTCTTTTTTTATTTAAAAAGTCTGTTAATCTACATTGATTTCTAAATTTGTTATGGATCCCTTAGCTGAGAAATACAGTTCATCACTGACTGTTCTATTACCTGACAGCAATTGATAAAGCATCCGTGCACAAAGTGCCAGAAAAGGTTAATATTTATTGATTTTTATGGTGCTACAACCCATGTAGTTTTGCCATCCAAGATGTATGGCCACCAGGACTGGGATCCGTAAAATTGCAGAATGCACACTAGATTTTATTATAACCTATGCCAGGATTCAACATGTAAAAAATGACAGATATTTAACAAAAAGCTCTGAATGTGTAGCTACCCTGAACCTGTGACTTGAATTTAATTTATTTTAACATGAAACACAAGAGCACTTAAAAACTAAAAATTAATCCTTGCTTTGCAAATAGCAATCACATTTAGCCTTTTCTTCCACTTAACTATATGCTATTGATCCGAGAAGATGCCCAGGCAAGTGATAGCTGGAATTATGAGCAATAAAGGGCTTGCTGCTTTAACAGAAAAGTGTGTAATTAGCAGAGAAGGGGGGAAAGCCTGTGTTTAGTTTTAAAGGAGTTTGAAAGAAGCAGTTTTAGTGCCACACCAGTGTTCGAATGTAGCCAAGAACAGTCTCAGCTCCAGGGTTCATGAGTTCATTCCCTGGTTGTGGTTTTGGGGGTAGAAATTAGGAGTGCATGCTGGTTTTGTTTTTGGTTTTTGGTGTTTGTTTGTCTCCATCTGTATTTCCCTGACAAAAATGCAGTCCTTGGTTTACCTACAACTCCGGAAACACTGAACTCTTCTATTCATTTGCTTACTTGAATATACTTACAATTTGCATTACTTTGGTGATTGTTTATAGCATCTCTATATAGTATATAACAGGTGCAGTAAGACAATTTATGAATTACTTTTTTAACCCAGAGAGAATACACCGTGAGTTGTTCCCTTACCTCCAGGGCTCTATAGACTTTAAGCATGAATCAGAACTAAAACCCTCCGTCCATATTTTTGAGATGTTTTTGAAATTGGGAGCTGGAATTTATTTCTGCAAAAAAAATTAATGGAAATTCTAATGATAAAAAAAAAATCTGTCTTAACCAACTGAATAGATTGTGGTGTCTCCTGCAAATATGTTCTTAGACCTTCTCCCAGTTAGTGCGGGTTCTGTTTTTCTTTCCCTCACAAGTAGCTTGCCTGTGTTATTATGCTTATTTAGGGAAAAGAAGAGTTTTGCTTCTTGAAAGGGAAGCGTCCCTTGCCTAGAAAACTGCTGTCATAGCTTAAATATCATTGAAATATGTGGCAGCTTCAATTCTAACATTGAAAAAATTAGAGAGAATTTTAAGAGAGAATTCCTGATTCATGTTCTCAAAGCTGATGACAGTATGCAACATTCTCCACAAAGACTTCATTTTCCCTCCTTTTATTAATCTTATTTATAATATTGTTAAAATTTTCTTCATGAATACCAGTGTCAGCTGAGTCTAATTCTTTACATACTTTAAATTTGTTTATTTTTTTGTGATTTTGTCATTAATCTAATATCCTTCTTTCTCTTCTTCCCCTTTTTTAACCAGGCAAGGTCTTTTACTAAGAACTTAGTGATTAAAATAGTCTTTCTTAAGCAACACTGCTCAGTTACACTGTTGCTTTTCCTTTCAGTACAGCCTGGTTTTTGCAGTCTCCCAACCTCAGGGCTGCCTGTCTGCTCTTCCTGCTGCTCGCCTTAAACCTGCAGATGACAGCTAAGTGACAGGCCCCAACACTCCCTTGCCTTTCTGAAGTTAGACACGGCTGCCATGGGCCATGCGTTGCTGTCCACAGTGCCTCACCTCAGTCGGCACCTGAGGTGTGGGCTGGTGTGTGAAGCTGGATTTAGGACCTTAGTCATTAACTTCTCTTTAAGCTGCACTGTCTAGGACTGTACCCCACAAAGCAAGTTTACAAGAAAAACAAGGAAACACGTATGCAGGGATACATTTTATATGACACACTAACATGGAAAAAGGAAAAAGAACCATTTTAAACCGTGTATTCCAAATGAGAGAATCATTTTAAGTTTTGTGAATAATGGTGTGAATAAAGATGGAGGTTTCAAATGTCCGTGAGGGCTGGGGGATCCTGAGTCTCATAACTATGGAATTTATTTTCTGCCCTGCCCACAGGAAAAATAAACAAATCCTTTGAATTGCTCTTTTTTTGGTCAAGCATGTTTTATTTGACTTTTTAGTTTCAAATTCGCTCTTTTAAAAGATGTACTTTATTTTGTGAATTGTCAGAAAACATGAAACATCAGAGAGAAAATATCTTAACCCCATTTTGATTTGTTTCATTTCCTTATTTACTTTGTATTTTAGTTCTAAATAAAACATATATTCTGACAATTATATTGAAATCATTAATGAATATTTTATAACAATTTATATGCTTCTCATTTTCTTTTGCTTTTTTGGATCGAAACTGAAAACTGAACATGACTTTAGTGTTTTGGTTTGCATTAGAGATACATTCAAAATAAAATACAAGAAATGATTTAAGCATGAATGTGGCAGGAAAAAAAATCAGATTTCAAAGAAATAAAAATAAGAAGATAGCCTGGAAATCATGACTAAAATTATATAACCATTTTTAAGCTTCAACTTTGAGCCACTATGTTGCTGTCTTTGAGAGTGAGACTTTTTAGGTACATTTTAATTAATTCCCCTTAGGTGAGTTTAACCATAGGAACTGATAGCCTCTTTTGCTTAATACTATTAGAGTTCTCAAATAGCTTTTTCGTTGGAAAAAAAAAAAAAAACGTTTGTTTGTTTTAGTGCTTGAAGTGAGGCTTAGTCGTCTAACTGGTTTACCTTGTCAATTTGATTAGCAGAAGAAGCAGGTCTTTGTTGATGACTGACGTAAGAGATGACTTTCTCCTGTCCCACCCCTTGTCCCAAACTGGGCTGCACTGAAGCCATTCCAGGAAATTACCATAGGCTTTTCTTCTTTATTTGTGTCGTCTTGAAAAAGGGGGAAAAGCAATTTTGTGGGTCCTTTAGACAAGGCTCTTGTATATAGTTTCCTTTTTTGCTAGTGAATTGTACTGCCTAATTTTAGCTGAAATCATCACTGGTTTCATGTGACCTGGGAGAATTTAAAATATTGTTAATTAAGAAGGCCCAGGTTCACGATGTTTTCCGTGCGGGCCTCATCTGAGCTGTTTGTTGATTGCGGCTCGTTTGGGAATTTCAAAGTATCCTTTGTTGTAGTGCTGGACTTGGCAAAGTACATAAAGTACTTCAGTGGGGTGTGATGTGAAATGGCATCATTTATACTAAAAAATAAATCTGAGAAATTTTTAAGACATGAGAGTAATGGGTGCTCTGGATGGGCTGGAGCAGCAGAAGGCCACATGCAGACATGCAGGCACCCCCCCCCCCCCCCCCCCCCNGCCGCCCTAGCGGCTCTGCAGGTGCTTCCCGCCCGCCTGCTCGCTCCCCCTCAGAAGGAGCACGCATCAGGCAGCCAGTGTGGAGCCTGCGCCCAGCTCGGCTCAAGGAAGCCCTGGACAGGCAGACAGGTGGGCTGGATCGAGCGCCTTCAGTGGGAATGAAGCCCGGAGCCACTCTGCTCTGGCCTCTCCAAGAGCTGTGGCTCTTCCCAGGAGCCCTTTGTTTCCACTTCCTTCCCGTTCCTTTCTTTGCTCTGGTTCTTCTGATGACCTTTCAACCCCCTCTCGTTTTTATTGAGTCTTTCACACAAGGACACAGGAAAATGCTGTAAATTTACCCACAAAACTGAGAGGGAGAGAGAGAATGACTTCCAAGGTAAAATAATCAAGTGCAGAGCTAACAATAGAACCAGGACTCCCTGCTCTTGGTCGGCCTTGGACCAGGAGCCCGTCAGAAGCATGGATTTCCCATCTCCTTTTTCTAAAGAAGGTGATCTCTGCTGTCCTGAGCAAGGTGGTATTCTTTGGTGACTGCTTCTCCTTTTCCTTGTATTGCTTTAACTATTTAGAACAGGGAATTCCTTTCCTAATCCTTTGTCCACTGATTTTTTTTCATGGGAGCTTTTGCTCACTGGCCACTTTTTTTTCATTATATGTGCCATGGGAATATCTTATTTTACTGCTAATTTATTATAACCTGTGTTTGTTAATATAAGGTGTCTTCTGACATTTACCTCTACTTGGTCTTTGTTGCTCAGGCTGCCCAGTGTATTTGTAAAGCCACATGTTCCAGACTGCTTATTTTTGGCTGACTTTTTCCTTGTTCTTCCTTTCTTACACAAAGCTTTGTATCCATAGACCCCTTTAAAGTTTCAGTTCTGTCAAAATTATTGGTCTAGTTCTGAGTTCCCATATAATATACCTGGAATTCCCAACAATACCAGAAAAATTTCTTTTTTTTTTTTTTTTTTAAAGATTTTATTTTTTTGNGTTAGATGTTACGTGATTCATCTGTTCTTTTTTTTTTTTTTTAAAGATTTTATTTATTTGTTCAACAGAGAGAGAGACAGCCAGCGAGAGAGGGAACACAAGCAGGGGGAGTGGGAGAGGAAGAAGCAGGCTCATAGCAGAGGAGCCTGATGTGGGGCTCGAACCCATAACGCCGGGATCACGCCCTGAGCCGAAGGCAGACGCTTAACCGCTGTGCCACCCAGGCGCCCCCAGAAAAATTTCTTAATATGCATTCTGAAATATTTTATTTGTAGTTTTGAAAATTATATTTCTTAAAAAAAAAAAAACTCTCATCACATCCATAGGTTATCAATCCTAAAGACAGATCAAGTTTACCTTTTAGGAGAGAGGAAAGACAAAATGTTAAAGGGAATATGTTGGGCGGGGGTGTAAAATAAACACCAATACCGTGAAATGGAAGCACTTGAAACATGTATAGAAAGACCGTGTAAAAGAGCAGCTAACTTTAATTAGAAATGAGAGAAAACGACACTTTGAAGATCTGTCCTCAAAATAAGATTTCAAGTCAGAGTTAATGTATCCCGAAAAAGAAAATCAAAAATGAAGAAGAAATACTATAACTTTTAACTCTTAAGGTGTTTTATATAAAGATTTTATTTCAGCAAATTAGAAAACATGCTGGCATATGAAAAGAAAGGGCAGTCCAGAGGTTGGAAAGCAGACTAGAAGAATCAGGTAAATCTACGGTTAGCCATTGTGCTCATTTATAGAAAATATGGAGCCAGTAGTAGAAGGGATATAGAAGTGGAATTATGTGGCTGGTGGTAAATAGAGCAAGAATATTTGAAATCGTACATAAGCCTTTTATATTTTCAGTAGATATGTTTCTCTAAGGCGAACACACATTTGAAATCAAATACTTATAATGAACCATTGGAAACTTATAGAAAGCAAGGGAAAATTGACAAATGAGAAGCCCACTGACCCAGGAGCTAGTGGTCTTGGAATCTAGTCCTGTTGTTCATGGTCACTGTTTGCATGGGCCCTCTCTTCTTTACTTCCCTGAATGTAAAATAAAAGATGAAATGTTAATAGATGAGCTCAGTGGATCTTCCCAGGGTGATACACTATAATTATGTGAAATTACAAATAATACTCCATTACAATCCTAATCTCCTAGTAATCTCTTCCATAACTTTCATTTGTTGAGACTATAAGGAAGGCATGCATACAATTTTCGGGGAGTCAGAGACCATCAGGAGGGTTTATGGGTTAGGAAGCCCAGGAGGACTAGGTAGAGACAAGTTAGGAGCAAACTCGACTCCTCAAATGTTTTTTCCCACAGAGAACTGTGAGGGGCTCTCTGAATGAAAATACGTTTGTTCCCTGCCGCTGATGAGATCACTGAGCCCCTGAAACCCCCATAGCATCCTGAACATCTGTTGACATCTCTCTGAAATCTGAGCTTAACACAGGGGCGTGCACGCCAAGAGCGCAACCCTAGTGGGGGCAGGAATACTCAATCTAAGATGACCAGTCCCCTCTAGAAATAGAGACAGTGCAGAGAACGAAAATCAAACTGTCACGTAATGACAAAAAAAAACAAAAATATTAGAAACTGGTAGATTTTTTCTGTGACCTCCCATTAGTTATGGATAGGCCAATGGCTCCAAGTGGCTTCCCAGTAGCAACAGAACAGAGCTGAGCCAATGGGCAGCGGGCAGTAGGAGCACTGATGGCTGGGAAGCAGGCTCGCAGAGGGCCACAGGCTGGAGCACAGCAGCGGGCCGCCCAGGAGAGGGCGCCAGGTGGCTCTCTTCATTGGGGCCTCAGAGGGTGGAGGGATCTTCATCTGGGACTGCAGCGCCTGCCTTCCGAGCCCACCCACTGCCCCTGTAGAGGCCTCTGTATATGGCAGCCAGAAAGCAGTTTGTGACTTCCGGGATCTCTCCCTACCAGCGTTCTCGTTCAAGTGTGTGAACATACTAAGCAAGCGGTCAGTTAACACGATGAGAAAGATCAGTGTAGCCTCAGGCACCCGGTAGGCCCAACACGACGGCAGACATTTATTCTCATTATTTCTACTGCTAAGAATAGTGTGGGCCTCTTCTAAAGGCTCAGTTTTCAAGGTGGGAGAGCCTGTGCCAGAGGCGGGGCTCCAGCAGAAGGGCAGTGCTGTTCCAGGAGAAGGACGAGAGCGTTTTCTTAGTCCCTTCATACAGTCGCTGTAGCCTTCAGAGATGACTGCAGGGTGTGGTGGCCGTGGTTTTCATCAAAACCATTCTGATAACATTGCCGCTGGGTTCCTGAGACCTTCTTGAAGACATCCCCTGCCTTTCTTTTGCTCTGTGGTAAGTAGCTTTGGAATTAAGTTCTCTCTGAACCTGGGGAGGTTGCCCATCTTCTTGCTCTTGGGAATGCTCTGAACACACATGGTTCATCTCTCTCACTTGACTCTCCAGGGTTTTCATACTTTTAACAGGATGTGGTTTTTAATGAGGCTTCTAGAAGCTTCAGAAACTTCTTTAATGATTTTGTTTTGACCTTTTGCTACTGCCTTTACTGGGACTGGGTTGATTGTCAATATTGAAAATTTGCTGCCACGATGCAGATTTTAATATGTCACATGCAACTTTTTAAAAATTTTTTTCTCCATTCTGGAATGGGCACCTATTAAATATTATAACGGAGAGTAATTGTCTAAATTCCCTTCATGCACAGCAGGGCAGTATACAAGAGTCCAAACAGCCTGGATATTAAGACTGTAGCAGCCACGCTTCCAGATGTCTCCAGACTTTCATGCTTATCCACCTTTATGTTGTTCTGTATGAAGGAGACATTTTGAACAGACTTCAGCAGAAGACATTCACTGTTTTCTTCCGTCCCTTGTAAACAGTGGAAATCCCCACAGGGCCCGACAAATGCAGGGCAGGAGGAACAAGGGTGTTCCCTTGGTCCGCAGCCAAGGTCCTTTGCTTCCTTCCCTCTCTCTTCTTGCTTTCTTTTCTCATTAGGTTTTAGTCACATGGTCACCCTGTTGAATTGCCTGAACAGTTTTCTGTAGGGATCTAGTCGAAAATGGGCAAACTCCAGAACCGTGCGTGCTGTGTCTCATGCCACCTGGGTTCTCGGTATGCTCGCCGTTGGCACTGAGCCTCGTACTGCTTTATCTTCTCAGTGACTGGGTGCCTTGCTGTCAGTTTTTCCATATTTCTTCTTGATCACCCTCACAGTGTCCCTGGAATTACTTAACTCCCAGAAAAAACCCTTGAAACATGGCATGTTATTTGAATATATAGTTTTCCTTTTTTAGTTTATTAACTTCACATTTATAGATTTATTTCATCTTTAATATTAACTATCTTTATACATAGGTTTTAATATTGTTAACTTTGATTCATTTTCATAGTAAGTTTTCTTTACAGTTATTAACTTTCTGAAATAAGCAGACTTTCTAAATAAAAATAATAGCTACGAGTATCATTTTTTAAAAAAAATTTTAACAGAAATAACAAAGACAATTGTGTGATACATGATCTGGGTGGGGAACCAGTTATCCTAGAAGGTTCTCATCATACTTAATAGAGTGCATGAAAACATTGCCAGAAATTTTAAAATACATGCTAAATAATGATCCCCACCCAGCTGCAGGAGGGGTTCCTAGAGTAACCACAGCACCATCGTGAGGAGTTCTCCCAGGTTCTGTAACTTGAGAATAGTGCCACTGCCCCTTATTGTCCATGGGAAATGGACACCCAAGTGACTAGCGGCCTGCAAGGCCAGGGAGAAGAAACTGTTCTGATCACTTTAGAGCAATGACTAACTCGTTAAAAATAAAAGGACTAGGTGACTGGATGGGTCTGCTCACATTTATGATACCACCCGTGAACTCTTGGCAGCTGACGCCCCTCTCCTCTTCGGTGTGCGCCAGGCACAGTGTCTGTGCCCGTGTTGGGTTATCCCTTGCCTTCCCAGCCACAGCCCCAGTGCCGTAGTGGCAGTGTTTCCCGGGAACACATGTTACTCACCATGTACGTAGTGCATATCTGTCAGTGCTTTCGAGGGAACCCCGCCACCCTAGACCCTGGAGACAGAGTCTAGCTCTCAGCAGAAAAACATAAGATAAGAAATAAATAATAAGTACGAACCATAATGCCATAGTTGGGATAGAGCCAGGAAGAGAAACCAGAAAACTGGGTTGGCAGGGGGGAGGGACTGCCGCTGTTTTGTGTACAGTTAGGGGAGAACCTCTCTAGGAAAACGACTTTATAAAGCAGCTTTCCTGAGGTACAGTTAGCATCCAGCAGCCTGCACACAATTACAGTGGAGAATGTGGGGAGTTTTGGCGTATGTATAAACCCTCGAAGCCACCAGCACATGAAGATAAGGAGCATAGGCCTCTCCCCCAGAGCTGTAAGGAAAGTTCTTGAGCAAAGTGGAGCCGGAGTTTTGTGGGTCTGTGGGGGGGGGCAGCATGTGGAGAGGCCATCAGGTGTGAGGAGGGCGACCAAGGAGGGACTGGGGGCCAGATTGGTGGGCTGCGTAGGCCTCATCTATAGGGAGACCTGTAGGAGTTTCCTTCTGACTCTGACAGAAGCCATGGAAGGGGTGAGCGAGAGAGGAGGAGGCTGCATTGATTTATCTTTTGAAAAAAGGCACTCTGGCTTCTTCTGTGTGGAGAAATGAGTGCTCGGGGACAGGATGGTCATGGCTGGAGATGGTGGCCATGAGGCAGGGGATGGAGGAGGTGGTCAGATGCAGGGTGGAAGCCAGCTTTCTCTCTACAGCCTGACCCCTGAACTTGGTGCCCCTTACTTGGCTTGCTGTCTTCTGTCCAAAGACCCTGGATTCCCCGGGGTGAGGCAGTCCAGCCGCCATTTGTACATTTGGGTATCCGTGTTTTCCTCCTTGCACACTTGCCACCTGCTTCTTCTTTGCCTCCAAGGAGACATCCTCAGTCTCCTTAACTTGGAATTTTTTAAACTTCCAGAGTGCTTATTTCCCTTATATCACTTTCGGTTGTGGATGGGATTGTCTTCCTGACTACACACAGCTTCCTTGAAAATGTTCCCATCTTCATGTCAGTAAGCCCAACAGTGGCTTACAGTATGCTTTAGTGAGGTGCTTTTAAAATCCTTTTAGTGTTTTTGCATTATACTTAATTGAAAAGATTTTCATATAGTTGTGTAAAGAAATACAGAAGATTTCTTTTAATCCCCCAAGAATGTGACAGCAGAGTATTCTAGTATCTTTCACAACCCAGATACAATACCTTAGTGTTACGTCATTGTATAGACTGGAAATTTATTTTTGATGGATCCCATGACACCAAGAGAAATCAGGTGCATCTAAGGGCACTGTTGTTATACTTCTTTTTTTTTTCTTTTTCTGGGGAAAAACCAAGACCTTAACTGTAAGGAAAAAAAAAATGGACTCAAAGGAAGAGAAAGAAGGGTGTGTGTGTATGTGTGTGTGTACACATGCAGGCACGCATAAGGATGTATTTTAACATATTTTACTTTCATTATAATGAAGGAAAATACCTCAGTTAAATTTCTCTTTACTTTCCTGACATTAAGTTGTTTAAGATTTAAAAACAATTTAATGCTTTCTTTAAAAAAAAAAAGGAGAAGGGGCCAATCTCAGCATGTAATGTAAACTAGAAAAACATTTTTTTTAAAGATTTTATTTATTTATTTGACAGAGATAGAGACAGCCAGAGAGACAGGGAACACAAGCAGGGGGAGTGGGAGAGGAAGAAGCAGGCTCATAGCGGAGGAGCCCGATGTGGGGCTCCATCCCATAACGCTGGGATCACGCCCTGAGCCGAAGGCAGACGCTTAACCGCTGTGCCACCCACGCGCCCCTAGAAAAACATTTTTTAATCAATTGGCTTGCTTAAAATTATTTCCAAAATCATATCATCTAGAAATAGTTATTTAGGAGAAACAGACCAGATTTATTCTAAAATGATTGCTTTTAAAATAGATATTTGTTTTACTCTCATTTCTTTATGTGTGGTTGTTATTGTATATGCTTAACCTGTATCATTAATAGCTATACGATTATGTCAATACAGATATTTTATTAAGCTTGTTTTCTTCAGTTTAGTGTATAAAATAAAAAATATTGTACAAAGAAAAAATAATATGAAAGTTTTCATTGTTGTTTAGTAGGAAAACAATAGTTTAAGAAGGACTAACACTGTAATCACACAAGAATTATTAATATTTTAATGAATACAACTAGGCTTTTTTTTTTTTAAATCCTGGGTAGCCTAATATTATCATTTGAAGCTTGCATTGCTACCAAAGGCTCAAGTGTTACCGGCTTAGAAACCAATACATTTTTATAAATATAAATACACATATCCATATATTTTAAAATTTAGGCTAAGAGTGTATGAAGCAACTATACTTAGCAATAGACATTATTGCATTAACATATAGCAATAGACATTATTTGGCTTAAGAATTCGTTTCTTAGGCACATTATCTGAGTTGTACAAAGTGCCTTCCTCCTGTGTATCTCCATTACTCTCACACGACAACCCCACCTACAGCACTTGTGACACCAGAGGGTGGGGGTTCCCCACACCAGGCAGTTCTCTGTGACACCAGCTGGGCGTCCTACAGTTGAACTCCATCCTGACCCCATCTGCCTGGAGACAGCGCCACAACCCACCGGGTATGGGCGCGGCCCCGCTAGACCATGCCCACTTCAGATGCCAGTCCCAGGTCCAGCTGGTCATGCTTCTGACGGATTGGCTATGAATCCGAGGTTCCCACATGCCCTTCTTGGGTTTGATTAGTTTGCTGGAGGAACTCACAGAGCTCAAGGAAGCATGCTTACCAGTTCATTAAAGGATGTGACAGAGGATCCAGATGAACGAGGAAGAGCTACATAAAGCAAAGTCTGGGAGGGGCCCTAGCACAGGCGCTTTGGTCTCCATGAAGGTGGGGTGCGTCACCCTCCCAGTATTCAGATGTGTTCATCCTGGAAGCTCTCAGAATCCCATATTGTTGGGATCTGATGGATGCTTCCTCAGGTAGGCATTATCAGTTATTAACTCTATTTCTACCCCACTCTCTAGAGAAGTAGAGGGTGGGGCTGAAAATTCTAACCCTCTGATGATGGCTTGGTCTTTCTGGTGACCAGCCCCAGCCAGGAACTACCGGGGAGCCTACCCAGAGCCATCTCAGTGGAACAAAAGACAGTCCTAGACCTCTTATCGCTTAGGAAATTACAGGACTTTAGGAGCTGTTCCCCAGGAATGGGGACAAACACCAGATGTATTTATTATAAATCACAGTATCACATCACCCCTAATGCTCAGGGGAAAGGCTATTCCTAAATAATTTCTGCCGTTAATGTTCTGCCTTTAGCCTATTTCAGCTACTGTGAGCTTCCTTGTCATCATTGTCCTTTCAGGGTGCTGTTGTAGTCCCATGATACACACTGCTACAGGGAGAGCAAATGGCTTGTTGGTGGGGGTGTGAAGGGCAGTTATCACTGGAACGCACCCACTCTGAATGGAGCGCCAAGCAGTGTAATTCGGTTCAATCCTGAAGATGGTTATGTGTCATAAGCCAGGCAGATATGGCAGTGGTGGGGGGACAGGGTGGTCCACTGGTGCGGACCTGAGTGTGCCTCGTGACACAGAGGAAGGGAGAAGTAACGTTAGCGGCTTGGGGATCCTCAGGGCAATGCTGAGGGACCGTTGAAGGTCCCTCAGAGGCAGGCAGGGTGAAAGGAAATGCAGGGACCTGAAGCACTGAGAGACTGAAGAGAAACTAGGGAGTGTTGACGCGCGCACTTCTAGGGAGCGATCCGTGGGACGTCTGGTGGGCTTGGAGGGTGTGGTTTAGTCCTGGTGGCATAGGGCACACGTGGTACCTGTGGGGCCACTACAGAAAGGAGCTGAGAACTGAAGAGTTGAGTCCGTTGGCAGAAAACAGACTGGGGGACGAAGCCTGGGCCATCGAGATCAGAGGATGAGGGAGCCGGCCCCCGTAGGGAGGTACGTCGGGAGTCAGGCTCGCTTGACATGCTTCATATTCCAGCATGTCTTTGCTGTGCAGCAAGACCATTCTTTCTAAGAGCTACATGGCAGTGAAATGGGTAAGGAGGGGTAGGGTTAAGTTCCATCGGTAACATTTTCAGAGAAATAGCGTTCCAGATGCTGTTCTTCAAAGTGGTGGTACCGGAGAAGTTACCTGGAGCCATGCCACGTCAGAACCCGAGCAGCTGCGCTGGGGGTCTGCTCGTTCATCACAGGGCTTAGGACGTCCGTCAGACTCCAGGCCAGCTGGCAGATAGGAGTTCATGGTTGGGACAGGCCTTGCAGGGCCGGCAGAGCTCTCTTCTTGGACATACCTGCTCTGCCTGCAGTCACGCAGTTCCCCGCCAACCCCGTCTGTGACAGGGCCTGCCTGTCCTCTCTCTGCAGCCCACTCATCCAGTTTCAGAAAGTTCGTTTTTCCCAGTAACTTCCCAGGTTCCTGGTTCTTTTCTCTCTGAAGCTCCGTATTAGAAGTCTAACACCATTTTCAATTCATCTCGAAAAATGGCTCCTTTCCTAGACTGTAAACTGAAGGGCAAAAAAGAAGTCCCCAGTATCCAGTTAATACAACTGTAGATATTTCTTATGTATTGAACTGAATAAATTTATAGTGTCCTCTTCTCGTGTGACAATGTCCCCATTTCCTCACAGTGTAAGACTGCAATTGTCTCTACCAGGTTTCATTAGCTATTTTACCATTTTCCCAGTTGAGTGTACAAAGCCGGTGTGCATGCTGGGGTCACATTTTCATTGCCCATATCTGGTACTTGCAGCACACATCATGTCAGCTGGGTTGTAGGGAGGTGGTGGCATCCTGGACTACGTGTATCGTGTGGAGATGTAGCGTCAGCCAGCCAGCAAAGATGAAGGCTGGTAACAGTGGACACAACTGTGCGTCTCACCGCCCTGGTTCGTATTCCTTTTGGCCCCCTCCGTGTTGTCACTGTCGGGGAGCGCAGTGCGCTGTCTGTGTGCAACGTGCGAATGCGGGTTGGCCTAAAGGAGGGGATGAGCTTCGAGCAGTGACTGGAAGGCAGTGAGGAGCGTGTTTTGGGAGACGGAAGGCTTGAAGGATGGAAGTGATGTTCTCATGTGGAGGTCTAACACGGGTCCTGAGGGGCAGGGCCTCACCTGGGTTCCGGGGGGGGGGGGGCCCNTCAGTTTGTAGTTCTTGAAAAATGGTCTTATCAATAACCAGAGAGAATCTGACAGAGCTACCATAACTAAATTTTGCAAGATAATTATATAAATGTTTTTCTTTTAAATTGAGAAATATTACCGTCAAGCAGACTGGAATACTCCTGTCAGCAATCAACACATTTTTCCAGAGGAAAGCTGCTTGTGAAGCCAAATCATGGTCAGAATGTTGCTTTACTGAGTTGAAAGCCAGAACAGAGTCATTGGGTTGAATTTAAGGGGAGTGTCTGCTGTGCTGGCCTGAGGCAGTAGCCTGGCCAGCCCGGTGGCCCTGTGGTTCTGGAAGTCTGTCTCCAGGGTGCCTCTTTCTCTGGGCGGTACTGAGCACAGTACTCGCAGGCCCGTGTTTTCTTTTCTGAGTACCTTGTGGGTGTCTCTTTCTCTGATCGCCCTTCCCCTGCGATGCCAGTGCTCCTGTCAGGCCCACAGCTAGCCCACGCCAGCACAGTCGGACTGTGTCTCAGACGGCCCTAGATCAAGCATGAGGCAGCCCCACTGCAAGTGTCTTCGGGCGGATGCTCTCACATCTAGGACATGCGTGTGGCCAGCCTCTCTGCGCTGTGTTGCATTAATTAAATTAACTTCTGATGGTTTTTTTTTTTTTTGAGTGATTCACTGTATTCTCTCTGTATTTTCTTAATGGAACATTCTAGATGAGGGATTGAGTTTTGAAACTGTTTTGAGGAATAAACAGGAGAGGGTTACAGTCTGTTATTCTTAATAGAGATTAAGAACTTGAAAATGTCAGTTTGTGTAAACATAAAGATATTTATGTAGTAAGTATCTAATTAGTGAATTCCCTGGATGTCTGCATTGACAGTTCCTATTTTATTCACAGAATAATTTGAAGATGAGTTCTATTATGAGAGGAAGGTAGATTGTGCCATCATGGAAGGAGCTTTTATAGATTGGGCGGGTATTTTAAACTCTCTGAGCCTCCGTTTTCTTTCCCATGGAATGTGTGTGATGGTACTAATCTTCCAGATTTATTGAGGTGATATATGGAAAGCTCCACTGCTGGCATATACTGGGCACTTAACAAATGGCAACTCTTATTATGAGAAGAGTCCTTTGGGGGAAAATGTTTATCATTGTTTTTATATAAGGAATTTAGAATGCCTTTCCCACCTCTGCTTTCTTGTCCCTTGGTGGAAGGGACACATTTTTCAAGATGAGCTCAAGCATGATGTGTTCTGAAGCCTTCAGTGAACCCCTCAGATAGTATTTGTCAGCTTCTCCCTTGTCTGGAGAACCACAGCACGTGCCTCATCTTTGGGCACTGATGACTGAGTATCGATGCACGTGTTTAATATCACGTATGTGTTAAGGTTCTTCCCATGTGTGCAGCACGTGTGCAAGTGCCGGGTTACAGCAGAGTCGGGGCAGCAAAGGGGAGCATCGTTACTGTCCTCATCGCATCCTGAGTCTGTGTGCACATGTGCTCGTGTGCGTGTTAAGAATGTCAGACAAAAACAGATACGGAAGCTAGTTTAAGATGATGGTAAGTGTTCTAAAGGCAAGAATACAGGGTTTAAGGATAGAAAGTTCCAGAGAGGTTACTTTGAGTTGACTCCTCACAGTGGGCCTCTCTGAGGAGGAAGCACGTGAGCTGTCTTGTGCATGATGAAGAACCAGCCAAGCAAAGACTGGAACCAACACTTTCTAGGCAGAAGGACAAGGAAGCAAAAGCCTTTCAGACATGAGCCAGATTGGCACGTCTAATTTACCTGTGTATCCCTGCTACCTTGCAAGAGTGCCATATAATCGTTGGCATGAAGTGAGCAAATGAATAGAATAATAGCTAGCAAGAAGGACTCTCCACAAATTTTGGCATGTGACCATAGGACCTTGTGAAGCCTAAGGTTCTAGCAAAGGTGTGTTGTTCAATGTGGTCTTGACTGAAGAAGAGTAACGTGCTGTTTAACTTACGGAGGAAGGCGACCCCATTTGCACAGAAAACCACATTTGGTAATTTCAGGGCTGACGGGTGGCATGGCCGGATAGGGCTTGAATGGGGATGTGGGCATTTCAATGGGGATGGTTAGACACGTGGAGGACACCTGTCTCCCAGTGTGCTCCCTCTGCCTTGTTCTCCATCAGACCCTTTGGTGACTGAAAATCTCCTGAGACCAAGACTTGGGAATATTTATATATAACCTACTTGGTTTAGCAGAATTTTTCTTCTTTTCTATATAAACCTCAAGCAGATTGTCAGCACCCTGTGTTTAATAATAGAGGGTAGTATTTATATTTCGGACATCATCTCCCAAGCAAATTTTTAATTTCAAAGGAACTGTTTGAGTTTGCAAAACTTTACACAGATGTAGATGCTAGCTAGATGAGGGTTTTAGTAAACTGACTGCCAGTCGAAATTCAAAGCAAAAAGTGAGTTAAATTATATGTTTGTACTTAAAGCCCATTACCTTTTTTGCTTAAATGTCTCTTCTTTAGAGAATAAGAGTTGAAACAGATTCTGTTTTAAATTTAAATTGTGCCTTCATCATCATCATCGTCATCCTGATTACAGTAAATCAGGAACCAGTGCAGTCAGACCCACTCCCTGCTCCTGTGACGGGTGGCTCCTGACCCTCCCGTTAGTCCTCCTTGCCCCGACACCCGCGTGTCTCCTTGTTGGATACTTCTGCCTCTAAGCTGTGTGCATCTGTTGTGCCTGCAAAGAGATTCTAAACAGGTGATTCATTTTAGCATATTTTTGTTGTCTTGAAGTGGTGTTTTATGTGTCTTTGAAACATTTTCTCTGCCCCCTTGGTGAAAACTACCCAATTTTGGCCTCTCCAAATGGAATACACTTGGAAATCCCTTTGTTATCCTTCCAGGCAAGATCTCCCCAGCAGAGCTGTGCTCTAATTAGTTTGATTTCAGTAGTGTTTGTAATTTCTGGGCTTAAACATGCATCTACTCATGAGCTGTCTGCCATTTGTTATGTAAGGTACACATGAAAAATTTAGGGTTGCAGTTTTCTCCATAAGCGAGAAATGTTCAAAATCACAGGCATGGTGACGTTTAAGACCACATGATGACTTCATGTTGCCATTGTACCCGGTTAGGGGAGTGTTGAAACAGTAGACATTCTGGTGGGAGTTTGCATCCAACAGCCTGGCTTCTTTTTGCAATGCTCAAGACCCAAGGTTAGTGCATTTGTATACCATGTTTATCCAATTACTAACATCACAAGTGCTTCTATGTCATATTCTAACAGCCTTACTATTCTCTGGTTTTGTAGAATTGAATAATTGGGGTTTTCTCTGAAGTTTGAAATCCCCAAATAAGTACTGTCTTCAGTGAGGTAATAATGCATCTTTATTACAGCATTATTAGGAAATTAAATGAGATGGTAAGTGTAAAGTTCGGGTAGAGTGTCTAAGGCGCACAAGGAACTTAATGGGTGCTACTTTCCAGCCTCACCTCTTCTCCACTTTGGGACCTTGTTCTGCAGGTGGGGTGTCTTTTCAGTGCCTCACACTGACATTCTAGCCGTATGTTCACCGAACTCCTTTATTCCTGGCAAACACAAACTTTCTCTTGAAAATTCCCTAATTCAGGCACCTGGCTGGCTCATTTGGTAGAGCATCTTGACTCTTGATTTCAGGGTCAGGAGTTCAAGCCCCACATTGGGCGTAGAGATTACTTTAAAGAAGAAAAAAAAAAGGAAAATTTCCTAATACATGGAAAATCCTCCTTGCTGGTTTTTTTCTGGGTTTTTTTGTTTTGTTTTGTTTTTTGTTTTGCTTTTTTGTCATCTTTAGGGACTAAACTGTTTCCCTAAATTACTCAAACTGTAATTGTCTAGTCTAAAATAATGTCTAATACAACGTCATTAGGCATATTCTTTCTAATTTAACATCTACCAGTTAGGTAAAATCCCTGGGAGTGGGTATCCTGTTTGTCTTTTCCGCCAGTGAAGATCCATCCAAAGGCAAGTGTTGACTTGGCACACGTTAGACACTCTGGATGTCTCCTGCAGGAATGGATGAGTGCCGGCCCCTCAGGAACTGATCCCTCCCACTCCCATCTTCTTTGCATCATGAGCCTCGGCCCTCAAACTCTTGTGTGTACCAAATACTCTGTGCCTACTCCTAAATCCTCTGTTCTTGGGTCCGGGCCTTTGCACACGGTGTACCCTCCGCTCGCACCTCCAGGGGGCCAAGCCTGCCTGATGCTCTTCTCAGCTCCCCAGCACTTGTGTTCATTCTCTAGGGCACTTGCCATACTATGTTGCGATTGCTTATTTCCTGTTCATCTTTTCTACTGTAAACCCTTTAAAGGCCTGGTACTAGGTTGAGTGATTTGTGGAATGAATTAATAAATTAATGAATACTAGTAGGATCTTATGTTCCTGGCTAGAAATCTTACTGGTCACAGACTATCCATCCTTCACCTGCACTACAATTCTGTGTCATTCTTTTGTATATAACAATTCATGCTGCTCTGATAATAAGTGTACAGCTTCGTTTCCGGTGGGCACTTCCCTCCTGCAGCCACAGAGAGTGCTTGGAGCTGTCAGAATCTCACTCCCTTGTCTGTGTAAAATCCAGCCACTCTTTCTTTAATTTTTCTTTTATCTCCGTTGATTAACCTTCATTACTTGCACCCTGAATACTGAATAAAATGTCTCCAAGCCCTACAACAAACCATTGGGATATGCGTTGCTTTTCAGTATCCAGTTCATTAGAAGAAGTCTTGAAATATATGGGGATTTGGTTTAAAAAATTTTGAGTCCATTCCAGCATTTTAGAATGCTGATTTACAAAGATTAAATAGTTTACTCCATACTGACTTTTCACATTCTTTGGAATATGAGGACAAATGAATGCCAATGCAGTTTTACTCTGTGTGATAATTCGTTGATAATTTTGGAAATGATTCCTTGATTAATTGTCAATGTTCCCAGGCTACTGGTACCATGTGGTAGGACTCTCTGGGCCTACTTGGTTCTTGAGTGGTAACGTTTTCAAACCATTAGTCATGATTGTAGTTTTTATGTCTTTGTTATCTTTCTTGATCACACCTTGATTTAATTGCTAGGAAATGCTCATATTTAAAACATTTTTTAAAGATTTTTTTTACATATTGTCAGAATATTTAATAGTACTTTTAGTTTTTTGCTTTATAGTGGATCCAGATTTTATGGCAAGATCCCTTCATCTGTGCAACAATGTTAAAATTTGTTAAGAAGAAACATTCATTGATATCAAATTATTTCACATTTTACTGGTTTCATATTCAGCTTTTTAAACAATTCACATCATTATAACACAATGTTTATGTTACCGAGTATTTAAAATTTTAGGTGGTCTGTGTTTTCATGGCTTGAGAATAGTTACGTTTTGCTACACTTTGCATATTTTACATTGGAGAATTTAACATATGTAGAAAAATATTGAAAAAACCCTCCCACCTTTTAATGAAAAATTTCATGCCTGTGTACGTCTAATGAAAAGACTAATCCCTGGTTGAATTTGGATTGCTGCTCAGAAAGAGAAGCAGTCCAGGGCCAAGGCCAGGATCTTACAGCCCACCTTGAGTGAACAGAAATATTTGTGGCGCCCTCTTGGGGAACAAGAATGGCTTTTGCAGCCAAGGTCAAACTTGTCAGTGCCTGAAACCTTTTCTGAGCGAACCTGCCATGTGAAACCTGCTTGGACAAGTTTATAAGAGAAGAATAGGAGGCTGAGTGACTGTGTAGCTCATTGGGGTGCCCACTGATCCTGGTCTGCAAGGAGCTGGGATGCAGTAGTGTAGGGAATGAAGCCGTAGGTCTGGTGAAGGATTGCTTCCAAGGGTTCGATGGCCACTCATAGGCCTCCCTTCACCTGACTGCTTCTTTTATTTGACACATCAGTTTTATACCCCACCAGCTTCCAAAAAGTCTATGAGATGGTCTGCAATAAAAATACTGTGAAAGTGAATGAAGAAAAATCTGATGATTGGTTCAAAAGCACTTTTTTCCTTTGCAACCTTGGAATTTCTTCTAGATATAATAGAATCTATAGTAATCCATCTTGCTTTGTCATGTAAGAAAATTTTATAAATGCGTCTGAGATGTTTGATTCAACAACCTATCTTTTTTTTTTGTTCTTCTGAAAAGAAGTCTTATAACTAAACTTGTAAATTGCTTTTCTTTTTTCTCTATCATTTTGGTTCCCTTGTTTTAAATGTTTTGTTTGTTGGCTTTCATTACATACACTTAATTTAGTTTGCCTTCTATGAACAAATGCTAAAGGTTAATATCTTCTTGCTTTTTGATTCATAGAATTTGTGTATCTAGTATCTGTCCAAGTGTGGTATATGCTGCTGATGTCAGAATCACTTGAGAAAGCTGTCTGTTAAAATTCCAGGTCTGCCCAAAGAGTCAGAGTGGCTTTTGTGGTGCTCTGAGATCTCCGTTTTAGCAGTGTTTCCTATGATTCCCATAGCGTTAGAGAAATTGTCTTCATTTTGGGTAGATACACTGTGCAGGTAATAACCCCAATTTTGTAAAGGAAGGGGTGTTGTTCTAATCTCTAACAAAGTAGAAGTCTCTTTTAAAAATGCCTTCCATTTTGGAAATTCTAGTAAAGGGCATTAAAAATTCTAAGTGCTTAAACTGTTGTTTTTGGTAGCAGTAATGAAGAGGGTCTCTGAAGCTATGGGAGTTCTTTTGAATTGGTGTTCCCATATAGGTAACGCATCATATCTCTCTGGCTGATTTCAAGATTCCCTCTTGGTCTCTAATTTCCAAAAGTTTTGTGATGTGTCTTCACATGGATTTCTTTGGAGTTATCTCCTTCTTGATCTGTGGGTATCTTTCACCAAATCTGGGGGAGTGTTCAGGCAGTATGTATTTAAATATGTTTTCAGTCTTGCCATCTGTCTTCTCTCGCACTCGTGTTCTGATCCTTTGTTACCGTCCCACTGGCCCCTTAGGCTTCACTTCATTTTTTCCCGCTGGTCTATGTTCTCTCTCATTCAGGTTGGAATTCTGGTGGTCTTCCCTTAAGTTCACAGGGTCAGTCCTCTGTCATCTCCACTGGATGAGTTTAAAAAATTTTTATTGTATTATTCAGTTCTGTGAATCCCATTTGCTTCTTTTTTGTAACTTTTTTTTTGCTGGCTGGGGTTTACTGGTTTTCTGTTTGTTTCAGGGGAATTTGTAATTTATGGTGAAAGCACTTTATGATACCTGCTCTAAAATTCTTGTCAGATTATTCCAACATCTGATCCATCTTCATGTTTGCATAGGATAATTATCTTTTCTCATTCACGTTGTGATTTTCCTAGTTCTTGGTATGACAAGTGATTTTTAAAAATTGTATCCAGGACATTTTGTCTGTTATGTCAGGAGACTCTAGATTATATTTAGAGTTTTTATTTTAGTGGGTACTTACCCTGTTTTGGTTTAGTGTGGACCTTAGCATATTTTTATAGGCTATGATACCAGTGGTGGTTTAGTTCTTATGCTTCTGCGGTGTTACTTCAGTTTGCTTGGTTTTTCTGATGCTGCCCTTAGCTCCCACTTAACTCTACCATGACTGTCTGAGGGAGCAGGATAGGGTTCCCTGGCCATGTGGCTGGGTATCTCTGCTGAGGTCCCCTACCTGCTTCTGTCCACCAGGGTCTCTGGGAAGGGGAACAGGGTCTTGGACCAACAAGGCCAAACAGGCTTCCTGGACCAGACGGCTGGTTGTGACTGGGCCTTTTTTTCAAGTTGGGACCTAGAGGACAAAGCATGTCCTGCTTATTTTTGCAACCAGACATTTTTATTAAGGGTTTGATTGAATGTTGATTTATTTTGGTGAGACACCATTTTTTCTTAGATGTCCTCTTTTAGCTCTTGGTCTTTTTCACTGACTTCTCTTCTTTTTTCCACCCTTTAAATATCATGATCACCAGTACACCAGTCCTTCCCCTTGCCCACACACTCTCACTGTTTGCCGTTACTCACTCATTTCTACCATTGGAGCCAGTGTATTCACAACCACCATTACCACCTTCCTCTGAACACAAGAATACATGTTAACAACTCCATTCTAGGGGACAGAAGCTATGTGTTCCCTACTCCCTTCTCCCCCCACCCCTTACCATAATTCTCATCCTCCTCCCAGTTTCCTGTCTCCTTTAAGGCTGGTATTGCCCAAGGGTTGAAGCTACAGACCTTCACCATTGAAGCTAGAGACCTTCACTTCATCTGCCAGGCCTTCATTACTCTCAGCACCACCTTTACCTGGTCGAATCTAGTCTGCTCTGAGCTTCCCACATCTGGCCTGTTGCCACTGCTGGAGCTCAGACCCTGACCTCCTTTTGTTTCCCAGGTTCTAGCTCTGTTGCTTGGCACATACACATTCACAATTGCTATGTCTTCTTGGTGGGTTGACCCATTAGTTTTATCAAGTGTACCTTTCAGTCCCTAGTGATTTAATTTGCTTCGAAGTCTACTTTATTGGATAACAATATAGCCAATTCTGCTTTAAAAAAAAAAAAAAGTAATGTTTGTGTAGCATATGTTTTATCCCTTTACTTTCAGCCTACATCTGTCAGTATATTTGAAATGAAACATATATGCTTCTTGTATGTAGCATGTGATTGGGCTATATTTTTTTTAATCCTCTTTGACAATCTCTGTCTTTGAGTTTGTGTATTAAACCACTTAGATTTATTGTAATTATTGATATGTTAGGGCTTACATCAGCCATTTTATTTTTTTTGCTACCCTTTGCTCTCCCTGCTTTTTTGTTTCTCAGGATTGTTGTTCATTCCCCCCCACTGCATTCCTATGGTTTACTTGAACATTTTTTTAGAATTCAATTTTGATTTTTGAGTATTTCATTTTCATATAGCGTTTTTAGTGATGACTCTAGCTATTGCATTACATAAACATAACTTATCATAGTTAATTGGTGTCGCCATTTTACCAGTTTGAGTGAAGTATAGAGATTTTGCCTCCCTTTGCTATCCTTGGCTGTCCCTCATTTGTAGTATCATTGTATCTAATACCTACGTACATTGAGAACCATATTAGACGATGTTATAAATTTTGCTACAGCCATCAGACACAATTTAGAGAACTCAAGAGGAGACTGTATGATATAAGCACACCAAATAGCCCCTTCATATCACCAGCAGCAGGTTTTCTGAAGCTTACTGGATGGTCGTCTATCAGTATTGCCTCATGGTGCCAAGCCAACACACAGTCCCATAAAAGCAAGTCTCTTGGAGGTGATTGAGACAGACATTGATAATGAAATATCTTTTGCCCATCTTCAGTTTTATAATATTTGATAGATATTGCTAGTATTGTAAAAGTTATAGTAGTATTTGAAGCACATATGGTATATTCGTTTGCTAGAGCCTCTGTAACAAAGTCCCAGAGACGGAGGGGCTCAAACAACAGGAATTCACTGCCTCACAGTCCTACAGGCCTGGAGTCCATGACCAAGGTGCTGGTGGGGCTGTGCTCTTCTGAGTGGTGGGGGAGCAGCTGGTCCATATCTCTGGTAGTTTCTGGTGGCCCCCTATTTGTGGCAGCAGAACTCCAGTCTTCTTGGACAGCCTTCATGTGTGCAGGCCTCTGTTTAGGTTTCCCCTTTTTATAGACACCAGTCATACTGAATTGAGGGCCCCCCCCTACTCTAGTATGATCACATATTAACTGGTTACATCCACACTGGTCTATTTTCAATGGCAGTTGAATTGACATATCATAATATATATGAGTATTCAGATCTGTATTCTAATAACTATTATGAAAAGATGTTTACACTCTAAAAAATGCACAAATATACGGTGGGGATTACATGCCCTTGCATCCTGTGTGTCCGTGAAGTAGACGCTGGTCCTGTTGTTCAAGCAGCTCACTTCACAGTTGTGATTCACTGCCCTTTCACGTCGTCTTATATCATTCTTGAATCCCATCTTGTGGTAGGTATCAGGTTTCTACCCTTCCGTTTTGGAAAATCTTAATACCTATGTAAATCGTAATAATGAAGAGTTAAAACAGAAGAGATCTCCAGAATGGTGGCATTGTCATAGTTCAATTTGCTATTCATTTAAAGATGGTTCTAAGGACATCTCACCTTTTTTCCCTTTGTATCAAATTTCCTTAGGCAGCTTTACCTGATTATGTTAATCAGGCTAAATATGAAACTGTCTTATATGGAGGGGTTAGAATTTAGAGGCTATGTTTATACCTTTCAATAACATTCATTATGACTTATATAGTGAAAACTACCAGTAATAATGTACATTTTTTTCTTTTGTTCTAAAACTTATTAAATGCTGTCCATGGCAGTTAGGGGGGTGTAGTGTGAGGTGACACTAACGTAGGACTGCCGTGGCTATTTATGTAGTAGAAGTTTCTGATATTATACCTGCAAGTGCAGAGTAAATCACTGTGGCCCTCGAAACTCCCAAAGTATGTGCTGTGTTACAGTATATCTAGTGAAATTCGGCACTTTCCAGAAATCATTCTTCTGCTCAGCTTCTACTTTGCTGTGTCTTTGGGAGGACAAGAATGAGAAACACTTTGAAATGAAAATACTAGTAAAATCTTAGATCATATCGATTTACCGATTTTTATACACAATGTGTAGAACCGTTAGCAGATTCTGGGACTGTGCCATTAATACACACTTAGGTTATGCAGGATTTTGTCTTAATATGCTCAGTCTTTATTTATATAAAGCATAATTCTGAATCCATTTGAGTAATGTACATTTAGCATAAGCAGAGTTGTAGTCTGGCATTATTAAAATGCATAGCGTCGACATCCTGGGCTTCTGCTGAAATATGCTTTTAATTGAAGCAGAATTATGTCGATATATTATCCACGTAAGTCTGGTTATATCACAGTATTGGCTTGCATAGTAGCTCTTTGCTCCATGAAAACTGTATAGTAACCCATATGTTGTGGTTATGCATTTAAATATTCTATAGTGTGTAGATCTGAATTGCTTGATATAGTGTTATCTAAGCATATGTTCTCTTGTGGAAGATGCATCTTATAGCCAAGTAGTTTTGAAAAGGATTTGTCAGTTGTAATTATATTTGCCAATGATTGAAGGTCATTCATAAAAACACACATGGCTTGTTTAATAGAAGCTCTACTCGGAGCTTTTGAAATTAAAAAAAAAAAGGCAGGAAAAAGGGAAACATTCATGGATGGCACATTTTGTTTACTTTTATAATTTTATTAAATTGTAATTCACACTTTCCATGATAATTCTAAGGGAAAAATAGCTTATAGGTACCACTCTTTCTCTGCAGATTAAATTTCAGTGTTCTAAAGAAGAGCTTAAAATGATCAACATCAGTGAGTTACACTAATGAAGCCTTGATTTTTCTAATTTCAACCTGCAAAAGGAGGTCTTTGGGGCATGAGAATGTGGTAACATATGGTATCTGTTTAATAAGTAATGCTCAGAAAAGAATTGGTGCCTGATACACATGCAACTTATAGTCCTTGGTAACGTTTTCTTTTCTACTGTATGTTATTATAGCCAGTGTCCACACGCACAGACGAGCTTGATGGTGCTGATGGGGCTGTTTCCCCTCCCGCCACTGTATACAGAGAGGGTTTCCTGTTCAGCTAATTTAGGACCTTTCTCTTTTTAATGACATGCCGTAAATACCAACTGAATTTAAAATATTTCCCGCATGCACACATAATCTGATTTTGATCATTTCCTTTTGTGCTGCTTTTACAGAGGTAGGTGCTCTGTTGTAGAGTTTTGCCCGTGTCAGGCGAGCCTCACGGAGGGGGAGTCTCACATTCTCATTCCAGAGTGACTGACCCCAAGTGTCAGCAGCCGCCCTGCACCGCAGTCAGGGATAACCACATTTTGAAACCGTGAATCCCGTGGTCATTAACTGTTTCCTCATCAGTAGATTGTTGTCCTCTTTCTGTCACATGAATTTCTTTTTGTTCAAAGGAATGAGTTTATCAGTGTCCCTGTGCCCCTCTTCTCACTTCATGGTTCTTATTTTATTTATAGAGATAACATTTGCTTTTATCAAGCTCTTTGTTCTGCGTGGCAAGGATTTCTTTGTACACGTCCAGCCCTACAGGTTGGTTACAGACCTGCAACCTGTAATTCAATAGAACGGTGCCCTGTTTACAAAGTCCCGGTTTCCTGTGCTGTCAGGGCGATCAGCACAAAGACCAAGCGCTTTTCGAACTAAATAAACAATGAGAAAAACATTCAGGGCTGCCAGTAACCCTTCACAGGTAATTTAACAGCCTTTGACTACAAGGCGTCAGTTGCTGTAGATGTCTGCCGAGTATGAAATCTGACATTCTGTCTTGCCATGTTCCGCCAGTAGCTCTCAGCGTAATCTCTTGCTGAGGTTCACTGGAGCCCCTTTAGAGCATTGTGCTTTCAGGCCGAGCCTAAGTGGGCCTATTATGACAGACATCCACACCTGCATTCTGTCACATGTGCGTGTCATGTAGGTTTCTGATAGGGAGCATCAGATTATTTAAAATTGGGGGATTAACTAAATTGAGAATTTTTCCCTGGTCTATGAGGAAGACATGTCTACTGACAAGTTCAAGCCCTTTGAACTGTTCCAGAAAGGCTTAAATGCTAACGTATAGGCTACTATACCTCGGAGGAGCAGTATGGGCTGGACAGGCAGAAAACAGAAAAGGCTTGCTGTATCCTCTGGCACAGAATTTTAACCATTTAGACAGTGTTTTTGTTTAAAACCCTGTGTTTATGTGTTTTTAATTTAACGTGTTTGCTTTCTGATACATTTGATGGCTTTGCCGATGGTCTGGATACTACTTGCAGTAGCTGTTTGTGATTGTGTGTGTGTTTCAAAGCCAACAGAAGACATCTGTGAGTGAAAGTGAGGTGACTTGAGTCCGTGTGGATCAGTCAGAAGTCTCCTCTGGCTAACATCAGTAACCAAATGACAGTGCAGAGCATAACGCCAGCCAGCAAACAACAGAGGCGACCCTGCCTGCACGTTCAAAGCTGCCATCCCATGCACCTTGCTCACACGCACCAACCATCTGCACGAGGAGGTGATGGTGCAAGCAGCTTACATTCCTTTTGTTTCCTTTCCAGACATTTCATATCTGCTTTACAGTAGAGCATCTCAGGCACGTTTTCTAAGACGAGATGGTTCGTTTAAACTCCTTCCTGAATGTATATCTAGAGAGATATGAATAAAGAATAGGAGAAGTAAAAGATTTATCTTTTAAATATGTAATTGAGTGGGAAGTATAGAGCTTGAATAGAAAACCCAAGTGTCTGCAGGATCCCGGCGGGCACTGTAGGTGATTGACACAGTGGGGAGTGGGTCTGTTGACTGGCTCACCTGACGCGCTCCAACGTGGGAGAGCATACGCCATCGCTCTTTTCCATTCATGCCAGGTTCGCAGTGTTTCAGTTTCGCAGTGTTTCGCCCTTTCTGACTTCTCCTGAATTTGGGAATCTTCTAAAATATTTATTGGACATTTGGATTTGATTTTTTGGTGAATTTTCTCTCTATCCTTTCCTCGTTTTCCTATTGGATTTTTTGTAATTTTCATGTAAGTTTTCAACATTGGTATATTAAAAATACTGACGTTAGTCTAACTTTCGGATACGTGTTCAAGATTTCTCTCTTCTTCATTGACTGTGCTTAGGCATCTTTTGTCTTACATCATATGGTTCATTATTACCAAATCAGGTTGTATAACATGAAGTCCTGAGAGGGGAGGTGGGCCATGAAAGCCTCCACAGTTGTGGTCGTAACAAACTGAATGAGAAGCCAGTTAAAACAAGAGGCACAAGAAGCGCGTTGCACAGACTACCACGAGCAAGCACACCGAGGCGAGCAAAGTGCCCGCCTCACATGGGGGCCGGCAAGCAGTGGTACGGAAGTAGAACGAGGGAGTAGTGCAGATTTTTGGAAGACTGGGGTTGCCACGTGAGCATTTGGACCTCATCTTAGGGGCGGTAGGAAGTCACAGAATGTCTTGAAGAGTATTTATTTAGGTACATGTTTTGGAAAGATAATACTGGCCATGATTAAGAAAGATTCTGGAAGACAAAGGTGGAAGCAAGCTTGCGGTAGTGGAGGAGTGATGGGAATCAAAAACAGGAGTAGATTCGTGAACTTTCTAGAGTCAGACTAGCAAGAGGCAGCAGAGTGAGTGTGGAGCTTGAGGAAGAAGGGTTGAGGATGACTTCCAGATGACACTGTAGTGCCTGACTGGATAATAAGGCTGTTTAACAAGGAGAGACACGAGGAGTCTCAGATGGGGGTGGGCTGGTAGAGTACAGTTTTAGTGGAAAGCACAGGGAGTCTGTGGAACCGACAGGACATCCAGATAGAGATACGTAGTAGTCACCTGAGAACCCAAACTTGAAGGTAGAAGCTTGAGTCAAGGTGAAGCCATCAGACCACACAGGTGGCCGTTGGGGGTGCGGAAAGGCATAAAGGTACCAGTGAGAGGTGAGGTGTGTGGCTGGCCAAGGGACCGGCATACACGGCTGCACGCTGGGGAGGATTAGGTAGAGGGAATGCGAATCAAACATGGAGCGACAACGGGGAGAAGGCTTCCGAGTGACCTCCAACGCTGAGCCCTCTGTAAAGGCCGCTTCACGGGAGGCCTCCAGGCGAGGCCAGGTTGTGGAGGCTGAGAAGCTAATGGAGAAGCAGCCAGACTCACACCGTTTTCCTGCATACACCGCTGAGGGTCTGTGCGGCAGCTCCGGCTCTGGGCCTCTGTAAAATCGTCTGTTCAGCACGATACAGGCAGTAAAAGGTATGCTTATCAAAATTTAAAAGGAAGCTCCGAACTAGATTTGTAGATAAGATCCACAACAGAATTAACATTTGTGATGTAGGAAGAACGCGCATGAAGCTGAACAGAATGAGAACCTGCAGATATCAGAGAATAAGTGGGAAAAGCTTTATGAGGAACCGAACTACGACACAGAAAGATGATCAACCTTCACAGTAAAAAGAAATGTAAAGTAAAACAAAGCCATTTTTATTTATGAAATTGTCTATTCAAAACAGTACTTCAGTATTTGTGCCAAGTTTTCTGAAAACTCTGGATTTGTTTTCTGAGACCCCGTAGAAAGTGCCAGTCTAGCTTAAATATTAACCCAGGGGTTCTTACTCTATTCTTTTGATCATTTTGCACTAGCTCAAGGTATTAATTTAGCTAATCCTAGAGTATATGCCAATCGATACCATGTGGAATCCCCAAGAAAAATATATAGTGGATATTATCTGTCATTAAAGTGACAAGTTTGAATAAAGGGCTGTGTTCTTCTGTACAACCTCTTCCACTGTTGAAAGAGTCTTTTCCTCTCCTGGAAAGAAAGATGGAGTATCTTTCACACTAAAATTCTATGAAAATTTCCTATAAATAAATTCTTTATAAATGGTTGGGTAATATCTAGTTTCAAAGTGGAAAACAAATTGTTCTTATATCAGTAATGCTTTCCCCACATCCTTTTTTTTTTTTCCTTTAAAGAATCACCGCCCACAGTGTTGGTAGTTGGATTCCTGATTCTCAGTATTTTCTCTCTTCAATTTAAGGATAGTTTCCAGTCTGAAAAGATTGATTTGCAAGCATTGGTGACATTACAATTCTTTTAGATAAGAGTATGTTGCTGAGAAAGATTTTGAGACATTTATTTGCTAAGAAAATTCCATGTCAGATGAAGCCCAAATCCAGCAGAAGACAGGGAGCCTCAGCACTGCCGTTGTTGGTTCTGCTCTGTGCCTCTTGGGGAAGGTGGGGCCAGGCAACTGTTGGCATCTCTGATGCCAGGATCCATGTGGTAGCAAGAGAGGAGGCCTAAGGAGGGCTCACAGGAGCCACGTTGACTCTCGTACTGAAGCAGCGGTGGCAGCGTCACTGATGTGTGCTCCTGCGTGTTTTTACTGACCGTGGCCTTTCCTCCATCAGTGTGAATAGCAGTTCGCTGCAGAGGCTGCAGGCGTCATAGCAAGACCAGCACATCTTGCCTGGTGCGGGGCTCAGAACAGGAACTCAGTACAGACGTGCCTCCCTGCACCGGAGGGTGCTGTGCTGGGGCGGGGGCACTGGAGCCAGTGCCACAGATGTCGCTGGAGTTCTAGGCGGCTTGCAGTTGCCATCCGTGGATCCAGGGATGACTCCTTGGAAAGGTAACGTTCCAGATCAACGCATGCCCATGACCTGCTTATCACCTGCTCTACCTGCTGTGGGAAATCAGGGGAAGCTCAGGGTACCATTTGACTTCCCTGAAGCTCCATTTCTGGTGTCAGACAAGGCTACTGAAGAAGAATGCAGTGAAGTTTGCAGAGCAGTGCTAAGTCATGTGCTAGGGACTCAAAGTGCTGAAGTGCTTCAAAGGGCGAGGTGACAGTGAGGCCTGCAAGAGTCCAGAAAGCCCCCTGAAGCTGATGGAGTGCTGCTGGCCACCAAAGGAGGGATCGGATGGGGCTGGCACGGGGTGAGGGGATGCAGGTGTGCCAGTACTTGGGCATGGTCTCTGGGAAGACTCCTGAGTGGTTTCATTTCAAATGTGGATTATTTTCCAGTTACAATTTTACTTTGCCTTAAGCTATAAAAACTATAAGCATATGCTATAAATGTATTCTAAAATATATGCCACATAAAATCAAAACCGTTATCCAAATGCTGGTATGAGACTTGTAGGATTTAGTGGCTTTGTAGCTGAGCTCTGAAATAGCACATTTTCCCATTTTCCACTCTTCCTATTGGCTGAAAATGAGAGTTCAGGATACAGCAAAATCGTTCTGAGTCTTTATGATGGGCTTCTTCACAGGATTAACCTAGGAGAAAGATGAATGTTTGGTCTTCATAGAGCTACAGATTCAGCAACATGTCTCCGTTGTTGAAGGTGATTTCCGGGAGGAATGCTGAAAACATGTACCTACAAATGTAGGGGATTTATTAATATGCTGTGAATGTTTTTTTTCTTCATAACTTTTCCCTATTTTATATCTTTAAAGGTTTGGAAATTGCCTGTCTCTGTGAAAAGTGTTAAACTTTTCTACAAAGCGCCCTATTAAAGGCAATCTAACCTTAAAACCCATTATTAAAATACCTTAGCTTATAAAAAATGAAACACTCTACAGTCCCTTTCCCAAAGCACCACTGTTGAATCTTTGCTTTATATGAAATTAACCTATCTCCTTCTAAATAACTAAAAAAATCCAGTAATTATTGGAGGTGATTATGGAATAATTATCAAGTTAATTCATAATGAGCATTTTCAGATGACAGTGTTGATTTGGACAAACTTGCATTTGGTTCACCACACTCATTAGACATTAAAAGTTCAGACTTTGTCACCCGAGTCCCCTTGCTGTTCGTCTGTGATGCCGTTCACACTAATACTCCAGTGGCCAGTAATCAGTGTGTTGCCTGTTAAGCGAAGAGATTTTTGTCACTGTCTGTATGAGCACCACCTCTGTTTCCTCTCTTCATCACACAGCGGGTAGGTAGATAAAAATATTGTAGCATCTAACAAGCAGACATTGAAATTTTGTTCTAAAATGGCAAATTAAGTCTGTCTCTGGTGGTTCCAAATTATGTAAAATAAAAAAGAAACTTTTATCACTGATAGGTCTTGTCATTTCTTTTCAGTTGCCTTTTTAAGAAATTGATGAATTAGAACTTTTTTTTCTTCCAAAGAAACTCATCAACTCTGCTCATTGTTATTCCTGAAAGGCTTACTTCCCAGGTGTAAAGTTCTTTGGATTTTTTTTTTTTTAACCTTTTATCATCACTTAGTTTTCCTAATAATGCTGCCACCGTAATAGCTTTTTATGAACCAAGAACATGATTTTTTCAAAAACTGAGCCAACCAGTTATGCCATATGGATCACAGGGAGAAAAGTGTCGCCAGAAACGCTTTGCTGTTGTGCTGATAGCCCCCTGATTTCACGATGTGCTTCCCACCACACTGTTTGGTTTGTGCTTTGGTGTTGCGCTCTGGGTGGTGCCGACTTTAGCCCGCGTCACACTCGGCAGGCCTGTCATTCAGTGCGCATTCTGGATCTTCCTTCTCCTGTCACTGTCCTTAACCCTAAGGTGGGCACGGATCCGGGCAGGTGTGGTCAGACTCTGCCCCGCACTGTGTGAGCCGTATTGCAGCTCCCGCCAGGTGTGGCCGAGGAATCAGCAGTTCGCGTTGTAATTTCCCAAATGAAGTGGGAAGTGCTGAAATTTCATGCTAAAATTGAAAATAACAAAAGTGGTATCCCAGGGGCCTTTTCTGTATATTGGTTCGGTTCCTACATCAGAGGCCTAGCACATAATTCATACTCCACGTTGCTGTTCTTATAGATATCGTTATTTTTGAATGATTTAATCAGTCAGTCTTCCTTCAGGTAGTCCTGGAGAGTAGGACTTCGACACAGAAGAAATGTTTGCCATGGCCAAAGCTTAGCAAAGTACAATGATCGGGTTTTGCAAGCATGGCAACTAATAGGGAAAGGAATGAACATCCTGCCTTCGAATTTGGAAGCGTCGTGAGCGAACCGGTGTTTCCTGAGAATCCGTGTCTCCCTCAGCAAGCCAGCAGCTGAGAGGCCCATGGCCATGGAACAGAGGACAAGAAGTCGGGGTGTCACAGTGGTAGCGTTTCCTGGTGTCGTGCTATTGGTCTGACACTGAGCAGTTCTGCCTGCAGCTGCATGGGGCTTAGGGAGGGAAGGACAGGAACGGTCAGGCTTGGCTCCTTTGACTTTCTTTTACAGATCTTTTTTTTAAATGGCGCTGTTTTAACATTTGTTCCTCATTTGGCATAATAACATATCATTTGATAACATATCCTAAACAACTTATATCCTTTGATAACAACCCTCTGAGATAGAGAAGTCATAACTTATTCTTCATAGAAAATGAAATTGACTATAGCAAAGCTAAGTGATTTGTTCACATTTCCATGGCCAGTAGTTGACCAAACTAGACCTGGAAAACGCTATGTACTATGTCATCACCAGTGTGCGGCATACCCCACTTACCCTTAATAAGCCTGAGCCACCCTGAGCGCATCTCTGAGAGGAGTGCTGTGATTTGTAATGTCTCTGCTTTCACAAGTAAAGTTGTCAGGAGAAGGAAAAAAAGCATCAAATTCCTTTTTTTAGAGGCACCTGGACCATCCAAATCATCCCCACCAAAAACCATCATAAAATTTAACAAGACTAGTAAATTAAATATTTAATTTTTGTTTACAATATATGAACAATATATGAATATTGGTTTTATGTCCATTTAATCCAGTATCAAAATTTTATGTGCTTTATGTTTAGAGTTCAGGTAGGCTTAGTATATAAGTCTATTTATGCCCTTTTTATAGGTCTTAATACACAATTTCAGTTTATTGCAGTTCAAGCTTTTTGATATTCATTCAACATCCAACAAAGAGTATTGAAAACCAGAGAGGTGCCATAGTGCTCAGAAACTAAAAAATTAGATGATGGTCAGGAGAAATCCCACACTGTGCCTGTGATGTATGTAATGCTAAGTTCTTGGTTGGAAATGCAGCCAGCAAGTACAGAATGCAGATTCATTTGAGCAAGTATGACCCCCCTCCCCGGTGGATGGTTTCCAGGTGTCAAAGGCTTGACGAGCAGGTCCTGAGTTTGTAGTAAACGAACTATCACATAACATTCGCTGAGCATAAAATTCGCTAGAGATCGTTGGATTTGATTCTGAATTTGAGTGGAGTTGAATTTTTTCCCTATTAAAGGTATATTCATGTATTTCAGTCTCTCAGTATAAGCTAGAAAAATCTACAATATTTTTAGAATGTTGTGTTATACTCTTGGCCATATGAGTTACCTTTGCTAATATAGCGTGACACATTAGTGACCCACAAGACTGACTGCATCTTCAAAAGTCGAACATAATTCTGATTAGATCCTATTTTAATAAAAGAATACTAAAGAATACCCTTTCCTTGGGGCACCTGGGTGGCTCAGTCATTGAGCGTCTGCCTTCGGCTCAGGGCGTGATCCTGGCGTTATGGGATCGAGCCCCACATCAGGCTCCTCCGCTGGGAGCCTGCTTCTTCCTCTCCCACTCCCCCTGCTTGTGTTCCCTCTCTCGCTGGCTGTCTCTCTCTGTCAAATGAATAAATAAAATCTTAAAAAAAAAAAAAAAGAATACCCTTTCCTTGGCATCTTTTACAGGCACCATGTTGACTTCTTTATTTGAATCACCAGAAGTTCACTTTGTTCACTACTCCGATAATTTTTACTTCCTTAAAATACCCTTTAAACATTAATATGTTTCTATTCAGGACAAAAAAAATAAAACTCAAAAAAAAAAAGTTGGAAAAGTATTGCTCCACTTTCAGTACAGAAAATATGTTTCCTTAAAAAATCGGGTAGAAAGAAAACTGTACTAATACAAATCAACTTCTCGGAGACTAATATATTTAAGCCAGTATGTGCCAGTTTCTTTAAAGTTACAGATCTTTCCGACATCATGTTAGCATATTTTTTTCTTTATGATGTAACTGAAATGAGGCCAATTTGGAGTCTGCCGCTGTTCGTTGATAGCAACAGTGAGAACAAAGTGTAGATCTTTGGGGTCCTGATGAATTATCACAATCCCTTAAATTAGTGTCACCCTGTGGAAAAGCTCATGAGAAGAAGGAAAGTCTTAGTCTTCTCACTAATACAGTCTCAAAACTCTGGGATTTAAGAAACAATTGTGAGTGTGGCTCTAGGTCTTTCTATTCCAGAGTCACTGCAGAGAGACCAGGCCAGAAGCACAGGCCTCGCCCGGTGAGGGCTGCCCCTGGTAGCAGGGCGTCCTCTGCTTAGAGCAGGGGCCCCACGTCGGAGCCTCTGCTGCCTGCGGCCTTGGGCCACTGAGAAGCCAGAGCAGTACAGGAAACAACGGTTGCTTGACGTGAGACAAGGAGGGAGAAAAGTGGGAGCCATGGCCTTTGTCGCGTTCGTCCGGATCCCTTCTAGGCAGACAGTGTGGGGTTTCCATTCCAGCCCTGCTGCAGACCTGGGGCCTGGCATGTTCATCTCTTCGAACTTCCCTTTCCTGCTTTGTAAAATGACAGTATTACCCTCTTGGCTCGCTCACACAACCGTTGTCGGGATGGAACGTGAAGCAGTTGGTGACGTCACCGTCCCACGGTCTTGTCCCAGTGTCACTGTGTGTCCTGCACAGCAGCACTCACTGCGTCTGAAGGCGTCCATCCACGGGCTGGTGGTACAGATCCCCTGTAGGCTACACACACAGTGCAGCGTGGGCTGCTGCTGATGTGCAGCACCGAGGCTCTGCAAGTTAGGTCCCACGGCACAGGAGCAAACGCCGGCTCTCCGTGCAAGCATTTACCGTCCTTCAGCATGCTGTGTGGATGACCAGAGAACTCTAATTGAAAACATACTGTGGCAGCGTGTTACCCTGTTGCCCAAGAAGCATTTTGGCGTGTATTGATAGGAGACCACTATTAAATTAGGAATTATCACCAAAGTAAAATGTACACACTCCAAAGAAGCGACCTGTTAATACTGTTTCTTGGGCAGCATTCCTTTACAAATGATGAGTTTGCAAATTACTGCTGCTTCTGCGATAATGCAGGAAAGTCACGGAATAGTAGCCCCCCTCCCCATCCAGGAACGTAGTCTGTTTGATAATTTGCGTCCTCTGCCACAGTTTTACTTGAAGCAGCCATTTAACAACTGTGTGGATTTGGAAGCATCTCCAATTTTTTGCTCTTAGAATAAGAAACATACCATCAGATTTTCTTACATAGAGAAAGCTGACATTAGATTCAGATGTTCCTCAGTTCTTAAAAAGTGTGGATTGAGACATATACACGTGCACTCTCAAGATAATTTTCAGTGAATATGTGACTACAGAATAGGCCTTGGTCTGTATAAGGCAAATAAATGCCTCTTTAATTTTCTACTTTTCCCTCATAGTTACTATTATTTCTGAGAGTAGGAAAGGGAAAAAAGTGAAATTTCTTAAGGTATTTTTATCTTTCTTATGGTCTCTCTAACATGCTAATACGTGCGACTATGATATTATAATATATGATACTGTATCTAGCATTGTTTCTAAAATATTAGACTAGTTCCTTTCATGTAAAGGCATTTTTGAGTTTTTAAAAATATTTTTTTGCTCTAGATGGGTAATCTGAATTTTGACCAGAAATTACATATATGTTTCAATGATACATTTAGTTATTAAAGTACACACATATATTAGAAATGCATACTTTTAAAACGCATTTAACATTGGGAAGTTAATACTGCTTAGAAAGCACATGGCTGTATCTGTACAAGTGAGGGTTTTTTTTTTAATTTTTTTATTATATTATGTTAGTCACCATACAATACATCCCTGGTTTCTGATGTAAAGTTCGATGTTTCATTAGTTGCATATAACACCCAGTGTACAAGTGAGTTTTGTTCAGGCTTTGAATCTATAAGTAGGTAAGTCCAAAGGTGTTAAGATCACATTTATTTTACAGCTCCTTTGATAGATGATAACATCATCTATGTCTGTCAAATTTATTGTAGCAATCTGAAGAGAATGGTGGAATTATTGCAGGTTAGGCTGTATTACCAAACCCAACGAGAGTCTGCCTGCAACACTGGGGGCTCAAGTGCCGCGTCTGTGTCCATCTCCTGAAACAGGGCTTTGCTGAAAGAAAGTCCCACGACCGGGAAGCCTACCACCCCTCCTGTGTTCCTCACGCTCTGTTCCGGCAGCATGAGGATGTCTTCTTTCAGGAACGGAAATAATACTTGGAGAGAAGAGCATGCAAGGTGAACTCTGAAGGGATGGTGAAGCTGCCAATCGGGAGTCCCGGTGGCTTAATTAAAAGGTGGAAAAATACAGTCAACAAAATTAAATTTTTAAAGCAAAACTGGAAAGAAATTAGATGAGAAAAAAATGGTAATAGGGATACATTTTTTAAAACATGGTCAAGATCTGAACAATAAAAAACCTCAGAACACCCCTCCGAGGAGTTACTGAAGACCTGGGTAAGCAGAGGTCCCCCGTTGGTGGAGGAAAAGACTCAGTACTGCTGAATGTCAGTTATTACCAAATTGATCTACAGATTCAACACTATCCCAGCCAGAGTCCTGGGAGGCTTTGGTGGAAACCAACAGGCTGCTTCCAAAATTTATACGGGAATACAAGAACCTGTGATAACCAAAATAATTTAGAAAAAGAAAACAAATTTGGAAGACGTTCATACCTGATTCTGAGATCCACTCTAAAGCTAGGTCATCAGCCAGGGGGACGGGGGGGTTACAGAGACACTGGTCAAAGGGTACAAAACTGCAATTATGTGCAGTGAATAGGTCCAGAGATCTAACGTATAGCATGGTGACTATAGTTAATAATCCTGTATTGAATGCTGAAAGTTCATTAAAAGGGTAACTTTCAGGTGCTTTCACCAAAAAAAGGAAAGAAAGAGAAGAAAGAGAAGAAAAGAAAGAAAGAGAGAGAGAAAGAAAGAAAGAAAGAAAGAAAGAAAGAAAGAAAGAAAGAAAAAAAGAAAAAAAGAAAAGGAAACTATGTGAGTCGAGATGGATATGTTGTTATATGTTAATTAGTTTAACTGCAGTAATCCTTTCACTACACGTGCATATCAAATCATCGTGTTGTATACCTTAAATATATACAATTTTTATTTAAATAATTAAAATAAAAATGTAGAATTAACTAGGGAAGAAATGATATATAGAGGCATGGAACACAGTAGAGTCCAGAATTAGACCCACATATGTACGTGGTCAGTTGATTTTCAACAAGGTGCCTAGGAGAAAAGATGAGTCTCTTCACCACACTGTTCTGGAATATTTGTATATCCATTCACAAAATTAACTCAAAATGAAAAAAAAAAAACTTAAAAGTTAAAACTCTAAACCTTCTAGAAGAAAACATAGAAAATTTTTCTGTCCCTTGGGGTAGGCAAAGAGTTTTTCTGAATAGGACGTGAAAAGCACAGAATGAAGAGCCGTAATTGGTAAATTGAATTTGAAATTTTTCGCTTTTCAAAAGATGCCATTAAGGAGAAAAACTATACATATATTGGACCTAGTTTTCGAATCCAGAGTACTCAAAGAACAAATTACAACTCAATTGTAATACAAAAACCCAAATAAGAAATGGCAACAGAAAATGAAAGAAAACAAAAAAACAGTAGGGCAGTAAGTACATGAAATGGTGCTCAACATCACCAGTCCTCAGGGAAGTGCAATTAAACCACAAAGACCTACCATTCCATGCCCATTCACATTGCTAAAATGTAAAAGATTGATAATAGCAAATGTTATGAAGATATGCTGCCTCTGGAATTGTCATACATTGCTAGTGAAATGTGAAATGGCACACTTTGGGAAACAGTTTGGCAAGTTCTTATGAAGTTAAATATTCACCTACCGTGTATGTGTATACATACATATATGTGTATATATATGTATATATATGTTAAATATTCACCTACTGTGTGTGTGTATATATACACGTATATATGTGTATATATACACACACACACATATATACACACACACACACACACACATACATATAAAACCCAGCAATTCCACTCCCAGGTGTTTACCCAAAAGAAATGAAAACACATATCCACACAGACTTGTCCATGAATGCTCATACTGGCTTTATTCCGAATAGCTTGAGAACAGCTCACATGCCCGTCAGAAGATGAATGGGTAAGCAAATTATGGTCAGTGGAGCACTGCTTGGTGAGAAAAGGCATGGACTAACAACATGGGCAAATCTCAGTGACATCATCCTGAGTGAAAGAGGCCAAACTCACACAGATACATTCTACCTGATTCCATGTATATGAAACTCTAGAAAAGGCAAATCTCTGGTGAGAAAAAGCAAATCTTTGATTGCCAGGTTGTAGGAGTTTATTGACCACAAAAAGGGCACAAAGTTGGAATCATTTCATGTCTTTTGGGGTGATGGGAAATTCCCACTTTCTGTGGTGGTAGCAACAGGACTGGTGGATTTGTTCAAAATTCAACACAGCGTTCTCTCAGTGTGGGTGCCTTTTACTGTCCATCACATATGCCACAATGAAGTGTATACAGATTACTCAGCATGGAAAGGAAAGGCATGTGACACAAAGCAAACTATTTGTTACTTTTGAAAAATCTGTGACTTGGTATTTTGGGTACTAGAGTTGTATTTCTTAGTCATAAAAAAAATGAAGTTTGATTTTCTGTGATAGTTATTTCTTTACATTTTTCTTTATACTTCTTATTTGTTGCATCCATAAATTTAGTCATTATAGTGGTGTTCTCCTTAAAATTCTCCTGAATTTATGTTAAGTAGCTTATAGGGTCCTAAACTAAGATTTTTTAAAAATTATGCTTTACCAAACTCAAAAATAGCTACTTATAGAAAAGGTTTTGGTGGTTTCTGTGACTTATTATTGACATAGTCTTAAAGATTATTGCAGAGCTGGTAGAAGGTAATAAACATCATTGAAGCTTGAAGTACCTGGGGTCACAGCACGTTAAGCATACAGAAATGAAACTCTGCCCGTGCAGCTCTCAATTAATTCCTTCTGTGAGCCTTAAGTTCATCGCCAAATGTTGTACTTAGTTACTTACTGTATCCCAACCAACTTCAGTGGGACTGGTTTTGGTTAAATTGGGCAATTGCCAAGGGAATCTAAAAAATTACAGCAAAATTGTGGTCATTAAAGTAAATTTTGTCTTAATTTTATCTTTTTTTCCCTTAAATTCCTGGATTTGATACACATTGACACTCTCTGATTATTTTCTGTTTCTGCATGCTATTAAACATTTGAAATTGTGTGTATGACAACAGAAATCTCTTTCAAAAGCAAAAGAATTGACAGGGTTTCCTGAACATTTCAACTGTGGGTTTTATAGCCCCACAGATGATTCATACACAGTGTAAAATGCTAGGGGCTGAGCTCCTTTTGAACTCAACTTGTGCCGTGGTGATTTCTGGGAAACTTCTCCAGTGAGCTTTCATAAATGCCACATTAACTCTTCTTACAGAAACCAAACAAAAATTCACACGCAGCTCTTGACTCTGGCATCCAGTCCCAGACGACCCCACTTGCGTCTGGAGGAGCTCGGTGTGCCGTTCAGCTTGGCGGAATGTGAAGTCGCCCTGTCCATGAGCCGCAATCTGGTCTTTTGTGTGTTTTACTAAAGAATGTCAACGAAACTCGTGGGGAAGGGGAAATGCTGATATGTCCTCCCCTGTCTTCAGGACACAGATGGCCCGGACATGTTTGTGGCTCCGCAAAGGTGAGGGAGCTGCTGAGCTGCCAGTCAGCAGAGATTGATGAACCCGAGGAGTCCTGAGCTCCGAGCTGGCAGGGCACCAAGGGCATCAGCATCTGAAACCGGCCTCTCCTGTGGTCTCAGCTCCTCACGCACACATGGAATTTCCGGGTCGACTTTTCCTAGTTCATGTCAGTCCCTGCTTATAGCAAGTCAGAGAAATCGTGGGAAGGTTACACTTTGTGAAGCTAGGAAGCTGTGAACACCTAGAGGAACACCTGGAGACCAGCATGTGAGGGAAGCGGAAGAGACCCACGCGTCAGCTTCCTGTTCTCGTGCGCGCTCTTGGATTTGGATCGCGTTTAACGGAGAGCAGTGCCTTGGAGCCTTAGATGGTTCTGTTTCTGGCTAGCTTATCTTCTGTAATACATTTGGTTTCTAGAACTATATATTTTAAATGGTTTGGCACCAATAAAAATTAGAGAAATGTAAATATAATAGCAGCTAGACAATTTTATTTTTAAGATTAATAGTCTCTCTTTTAGTGAAGGTGAGTCATGTGGTCATTTTTCTATTTAAAATGGCGTACTGGCTTTGTAGCTTATGCATATATATTCTTTAAAATCAATAAGTATTCAATATTGGTACTAAATTTAAACATGGCTATTCTATAACATTTCCTAAAATTTATCCTTACCCTAATGGGCTTTCCATGAACATTATGAAGTAAGTTGAGCTTTATGTTCAGTGATTTTTCTAACATTTCTGAGCCGAGTAAATCTTCACAGCAGTCACGCTATGTCACTTAATCCACTTCATCCACTCAAACTCTCAGATAAGTCCTACATTCAGCATTCAGAGCCTGAAGTTCAGCCCGGTGCCCTCATTAGAATTCCCTGGCTCTGATGAGTTTTGTTACATAATTTTGAGAGAAAAGAGTAGGTCTGAAGCTTCCTTTTATACATGACCCTCCCACCTAAGTTAGCACTTCCCAGCTCAGAATGGAACCAGGGAAGCTCGTGAGGATGTCAGGCTCTGAGGCCTTCCCACCTCCTCACACCTGCACTGCCACATCCATGAGAACTGAAGTCACGCTTGCAGCCATAGGTGAGCGGGGGGAGGAGACTCGTTCATTTATTCAACAGAAGGCTGCTGAGCACCACGCTAGGCACTGCTCTGGGGAACTAGGATGTGTCATGAACAAAACAGACTCCTACTCGTGGAGCTACTCTGCTTCCAGCAGAAGACAGACATTCAACGGAAGGCATAGGGAGTAAGTAAACCATGCAGTTTGTTACAAGTGAAGTGCTGTGAGAAGAATGGAGAAGAGGACCAGGGACTGGGGTCTGGAGGTGGAGCTGCGTGAGGAGGGGTCAGGCAGTTACGGTGTGAAATCGGGACATCCCGGTGGGCCTTGTTGAGATGGGACAGATGAGCGAAGACTTGAAGATGGGAAGGAATCCCTCGTGGATCTGTCTGGCACAAGAGTGTTCTGAACAGAGAGAATAGTCAGCGCACAGGCCACCAGGATTGGAGCACATGAAAGAAGTGGGGAAAGGCAGCGTATTTACTTGGAAAACTGAAGATTTATGTACAAAAGCTATATAAGGTCAAGAAAAGCTGGTAGAGTAGCGTAAGGTGGAACTTCAGACTTCTGTCCGAGGTGAAACTGCTGCTGACAGGAAAAATGAGCGTTTACTGCGAATAACGGTAGGTGTTATCACTGAGGGGAGATTTTAAGATGCCCTGTGCCTAGAAGTCTTAGACTAATTTTTCGGCCACCGACATATAGAAATGACAGCTCTGTCAATAAGAAACTGTATGCTTCAGGGAAGTAGATCAATTCAGTAATGACAACCCCATGGGGAGGTAAAGTAAACCGTGTGCCATATCTGGGGCTAGTCATTCTTGAAGCCAGCAATCACTTCTTGAACATCATTCTATGTAACATTGTATGGCAAGGTAGAGGGTCGAATACACAAGTAAATAAACGTGGCCCATGCCCATGGATAAAATGTATGAATAAATAAGGAAAAATGAAATTTTTATTTCAATATTGTTTGTGTCGCTTCTCTCCAAAGTGATCTACAGATCCCTAACAATCCTAGGCTTCTTTGTAGTAATTTTTAAGCTGATTCTAAAACTTATGTACCAGTGCAAAAGCTCTAGATTAGTTGAAACAGTTTTAAAAAGAGCAAAATGTGGAATGCTTGCACTACCTGATTTCTAGACTTAATATGAAGCTACAGTAACCAAGATAGAACAGAATGGTTTGGGTGTAAGGATAGAAATAATATGCTTAGTTGATTTTCTACAAAGGGGAAAAGGATATTTTATTTTCAACAAATCATTGGAATATTTGGATACCCATGCAGAAAAAAAAAAAGAAAAGAAAAACAGGACCATGACCCTTACTTCACACTCTTCATAAAAATTAACTCGAAATGCATTTATAGACCCAAATATAAAATCTAAGGCTGTAAAACTGCTAAGGGAAAATGTGGGAGAAAGTCTTTTTGACCTTGGTGTAGCAAAGACACCTTAGCTAAGACACAAACAGTTACAACCCATAAAAGGAAGTACTGATCAGTTGTCCATCAAAAGTGATAACTTCTCTTCAAAAGACACCATTAAAAAAATTAAAAGTCAAGCCGCAGATTAAAAGTATTTGCTATGCATATATCTGAGAGATCTATGCTGTGTATATATCCAGAGTATACAAAGTACAATCTACAACTCAATGTTAAGAAGACAAAGAACCGAATAAAAAATATGTAAAAGAAGGTATCCAAATGGCCAAAAAGCACAAGAAATGATGCTAACCATCACCAGTCATCGGGGAAATGCAAATTACAACCATAATGACATGCCACTATGCAGCCACTAGAATGGCTAACATTAAAAAGACTGAGGATGCCAAATGTCAGTGACGATGTGGAGCATCTGGGATTGTCATGCATTGCTGGTGGGAGTGTGAAATGGTACAGCCAGTTTGGAAAACTGTTTAACGGTTTCTTACAAAATTAAACATATACTTACTTGCCATATGACCCAGCAATTCCACTCCTAGGAATTTACCCGAGAGGAATAAAAGCATATGTCCGTGCAGAGATTTGTATTTGAATGTTTATAATAGCTCTGTTTATAATAGCCAAAGCTAAAAATAACCCCAATGCCCATCAACAGATGAGTGGAAAGGCAAATTATCCATAACATGGAATATTACTCAGCAATAAAAATGAACCAACTCCTGACACATCCAGCAGCACGGATGGTTTGCAAAACCGTTACGCTGAGCAAATGAGGCCAGGCACAAAAGATCAAGTGTGCTTCCACTTATTTTAGAATTTGTGACGGGCGTTCCTAACTGATAGTGATATACCCCAGATCTGTGGTTTCCTGGGGCTGGAATGGGGGGCATGAGGAAACCTGTTGGCGGGGGGGAGGAAATATTTTATATCTTACTTTTGGTGAGAGCTACAAGAGTACATAGATTTGTCCAACTCACTGGACCACACACTTCTGTGTCTAATTTATTGACTGTAAGTTGTTCCTCAATAAAGTTGCTTTTAAAAAATCAGGTGGAAGCTGGAGTGTTCAAGGTGAAGCACCACGTAGTCCGCGAGGAAATAGCGAGCGGAGCTCCCTAATCAAAGGAGAGCTCTCCAGAAAAATGTACTTTGTGCTGGACCTTAGATGCTTGAGATGAGGGAGAAATGCTGTCTCGGTACAGGATGTAGAAAACAATGTGAGTGAGGTCAGCTCGCATAGAGGGGACTCTGCTCGGTGATTGGCCTGTGCTTGTCATCACTGAGCGGAGCCCTGTGGATCGGGAGAAACGGGGGCCGTTCCAGCAGCGGAGATAGATGGCCAGGCGTGCCCATGCGTGGGGGGTGCGCCAGGGCTGCGTCCTGCACCAGAATGTCTCTCTTTTCTTCCTTCCCTTTTGTGTGTTCGTTTTGGGGGTGGGGGGGCTTTTTGTTTGTTGCTCTAAATGACATTATTGCATTACTGGAACATTTGATGACATTTGAGAAGAAAGCCCCTGCTCTTAGGACACTCACAGGGAAAAATTTACAAGTAAGAGAACATCAGTTCTGCAAACTTACTCTTGAATGGTTTACAAAAAGGAAAGCAATAATATGTGCACATAGAGAGGGAGCAGACGAAACAAAGTCTCATGTGCACAGTGAAGCGACACAAGGATGAGCGAGGCCTGTGACCTTCTCCGCTTGCAGACTGTAAGCCTGAAATTATTTCTGATTACAAAGTTACGAAAAGTAAAAATCAAGTTGGGTCAAGGTACTATTTGCTGAAAGTCATGCATATTGCCTGTGAGCAATAACTGAGAAGAACCACAGAAGTGACTGGAATTAAAATTTTCGGAGCAGGCGTGTCAGGAGATTGTGCATTCTTATGTAAAGTTTCGGGATAGGGCAGTGCGGCCAGCGCGGGAAGGGGCAGACATATGCAGAGTGTGATTACCGCTGCTGGCGTGTGGTCATGCAATACATGTGCCGGGATCAGTGCTTAGATTTTCAGATGATGGGGTGCTCCTTGCAACATGTCCGCTGATCGGGAAACCATTCACAAATGATGGCAGTGGCCTTCAGGACCAAGGGGACGGGAGATCAGAAAAGGGGCCGGGAGGGGTGCTCCTTGCAGTGCAAGTCCGAGCAGTAAGCAAAGGGCTCCGACAAAACTCTGACAGTAGATCTGAAGACGAAGTAGTTTTTATGAGTGACAAGGGGGAGAAAAGCTAATATCGATTTACTGACTACCGAGACACACGCTATGGAATTCCCAGGAGATGGAATGGTATTCAGGTGTAATAGAAACGATGAGCTGTGGTTCTGTGTCCATGCGCTTTTTAGGAACACGCAAGAAATCTTATCTACTCACTGTATGCAAGTGTTTTCTTTGACTTTTTTTTTTGTGAAAACCGTTTGAGATCATGCAGTTGCTCTCTTCCTGAACGTTGTGTTAGTCGGGTGTTTATTGAATCTAGCTTCTGGAAGGAAGGTGCAGTAAGGTCTCAGGGAGATGAGGGAGAAGCAGGGAGGGAGGGCAGGGCTCCGCGGGCCTCGCGGTGGGAGCCGCTGAGCCAGGGAGCAGCGTTAAGATGACATACATTTGAAGACTGAGTCGGGGCTGCCTGTGAGCGGTGGGAGCGTCACAGAGGGGCCAGGAGACTAGCTAGGAAGCTGCCGCAGCCACTGGACAGAGCGAGGGTCCCGGGCCAGGTTGAGGTTTGGGTAGGCGAGTTGTGAAGTGTGCAGATCAAGACAAAGTTTAGAAGTACCGGACTGTCCCGGAAGTGTCAGTGCCAGTCCGCAATGAAATCAGCATTTCCCTTCAGTTCTTGAGTTGTTTGCTGACAATGCGTGTGTGGCTCTGGGTCGTCCTATCTTCTGTCCCACTGTATGTCTTGTATTTCTGCTTTCTCTCTGTTTTTTTCTAGGTTATAGTTTTCAGAGAAATTGTCAATGAACTTGTCAATGCATTCTTTTTAAAGGAAGACACTCAAAAGGGGGTTGGGTGGGAAAGGCAGAGGGGAAGGTGGTTCACTTGGGGACACTTGGGAGCCACACGCTTCACCTAGCTTAGGGGATGTGGGCAGCTGCCCTCCCTCTTCTCCCTTCTCTTTTTTTCCCCCCTTAAAATCTCTGTGTTAGACCAGAGAAATCTGCACATAGTTTGAGTGAGTGGTTGTATTGTTTTTATCCTGGGATGTGCATCTCAAAATAAAAATCAATTTTTAAGAATTTTTTTTAAGGTTAGGATTATAAAACCATTTGTTCTTTTTGTTAAAATTCTCTTTTTAACTGCTGCTGTGGCATGAGTAGTTATGGTCTTTAAACATTTTTAAAGTAAATTTTTTGAAACTTCACACACTGAGTTCAGTGCTAGAGACAGTATTTAGAAAAATCACTTCAGTTCATTTTTAATACTAACTGAGTAACGTTCAGTGTTAAACTGTTCACACATTCAGTGCTGTTATTTTATGTTTATCAGTCTGTTTAATAAACTCTTTGCCATAAGGTGGTTCCTGTTGGAAAAGCAGGCCAACAAGCATTATCTTAATTTTTAACAGTTGTAAAGCTTTTGACACCATAAAATGGATGAGTGTGTCCTTTCTGTGTAAATGTTAGAGCTTTTGAAGAGAAGGAGAATAGGGCTTCAATTAGTCACCTTTCCTGATCTGAGAAGTGCTTGTCACTTATTACAGCGATAAACATGATTGGTCACTTGGAGCCTTAGGTGTATTTTACCTGTGTTCTTCTGGCATCCTGGGTGTTTTAATTTTAAAATTTATTTAGGAAAAGGAAATGAAATCAGGAGGCTACGAGAAACAAGTATTTCATAGTCTCATGCACAAAAGGCAGGTGCTCTGATTTCATTACTCAACCTCAGTACACAGGGAGCAAATAGCTTGGAAAATGATTCTTTTAATATGGGATTTAGAATTAGGTTACAACTTCTGTTGATGAAGAAAATGTGAGGATCCGAATGGACATTAGACATTTTAGATTAGAAAGAGGAAAGGAAAGTAATGAGTCTTATTTCTAAATGAATTTAAAAAGCAATCTGATTTTAGTTCTAGCAATGCAGAGAAAATAAAATAAAAACTATCGTACTTTATTTACTAACCAATGAATTGAATTGTCTGCCTTTTATTACAGATATAAAGTAAAGACTATGAAGAGACAATCATTTTTGTAGCTATCAGACATTCAGTAACATATCTCTTGTGGTTTAAATAACAGATAGTTTAAGTGTTTTTCCATTACCTTGGTGTAAATGAAAAATGCATAAAATATTTTAACAAGGCAAAGTAATCCAAGGAGATTGTTATTTTGTGTTACAAATTAGGTTATTTCTGTCATAAAATTAAAGAAAAAAAATCAACGTTAGGACATTTCAGCTTAATATCATTTACTAGAAGGAACATGTAACAGATTTAATGAGCTAGCAGGTCACCTGAATCCAGCTGTTTCCGACCAGCTTTACGAAACAGAGAATGCAGCTAGCAGTGGGAGGTAAGCATTATTACAAGCTCTCGAGGAGTTACAAAATCGATTTCTGCTTGAATGAATTAATTTAGATTATCAATTTATAACCAGCTACACGAATCCCATCAACTCAACAATTCAGTGAATGATCAGGTTCAACCCTCGTAAGAGCTGCACAATTAGGGCCTGCATCGGGCCTGCAGTTACCGCCTGTCCTACCGCGTCGCAAACAAAGTTACTCGCCTGAACAAAAGGGAAGGGGAGTGTTGGCTTAGGTATAGTGCAGAGGGAAAACGCAGCAGCTTAGAAAATAAAGTAAAAATTCTGCCCGTGAGTTTGGGACTTTGTTCTCTGGAACCATTTCCATCCCATGAGAGGGTAATTTTGACCATTCCAACTGAATTTTTAAGTCATCACAGTTCGTACTTTGGAACATTTGGTAATTAACTACCTAGACCCCATTAGCAAATGATGTGACAGCCGTGGTCCTTTTCTTGTCCCTAAAGCTGTGAGGGTTGGGATTGTAAGCATCTGTTTGGGGGTAAAAGACTGGCTCCTGTCTGCTCCCCTTCTTCCCGTTCAAAGTAACTCTCCTACGTGAGCAGTTCATTTCCTCTCCGTCAGGGAAGGATCTTGCTTTCCACCTCCTGTCTGCTCCCCTGTGACATCACCGGTGTGTTAACGCTGGCTGACTTTTCTCCCACTAACCACTATGGTGAGCATGTAAGAATGAACTTGTGTAAATGTCCTGTGGTCACCTACGTTCTCTTGCTCCTGCCACTGCCGTGCCCCCCTGTCCGCGCAGCCCTGTGGCACTGGTGCTCTCCCTATAGCGCTGGCCAGCCAGCTGCCCACCTGGGCCAGGGTGCTGTCTACTTCTCCAGGGCACTTCTTACGCGGCAGGGGCTTCAGACAAACAGGCCTGAGGTCATGTCGCTCCAGAACTCCCTGGTTCTGCTGCAGCTGCCCCCAGCCTTCCAAGCCAGCCCTTCCCTTGTCTGCCCCGAGGACTCCACTTCTTCGTAAGACATTTTTCCTACCAAATCTTCCCTTGACCCTATTACTCCTCTGTTGTTTCCCTCTGTGACGCTAACACTTCACGCGTGTATGTGTTCATCTTGCGCCGGTCACTCTGGCGCTCATTGTTCTGTGTGGTCTCTGCCGTGCGTGTGACATTTGTGCTGCTCGTCTTCAAGGTGAGGAACCCGGGTGCCAGCTCTCAGGCGGGACCGACACTTGGGACTGTCCTCCCCACGGCCCCATCTGTGGCAGGGCTGGAATTCGAACACAGGCCTTTAACTACGTATTTAAATATTCTCTGTTTCCATGGGAGCTTGTTTCTGTTGATTTTAATTCTCCTGGGGCAGAGACAGTTTTACTTCCTCTTCTTTACTTGGCTGGCCTGGCTCAGCAAAGACGGAGTGGAAGTGCTAAATAAAATTACTTTTTGAGTTAAAAGAAACCGCTTGTTCCTAGAACCTTGTCTTCTGTGTCTGTCTTCCCGGCCTGCCTCTGCCTTCTGCCTGCTTCCATGTGGGAAGATCCCTTGTCCTTCCACTAGAGGACCTGGCGTGGTCAAAATCCCTATCGTCCTTCCCCTCCAATCCATTTCTCCATAAAATTATTTTCTTTTTCCATCAAATTCTCTTCTCCTCTTTTATCCATTTTACGTAAATCATCACTTATTTTTATTGTATTCTCTTATGTTTGTTTTTACTGTACCTTGTGAATTTTGAACCAGGTAAATGTGTCGCCTACTCAAAAAATAATTAATTTTAAATGGCATGATATAGTCCTAGCCCAGAAGATTCTTGGGAGAATAAACAGAGAAGTTGGTTGTAAAGGGGGTTTACAGTCTGTAAGGTGATTGTATGGCAGGGGGTGAATGTCACTTGGTTGTCACGGTCACTTCTGTTGTCACGAGGCTGAAGTGATCGTATCAGTCAAGGGCATAGCCTCTTTGTCTTTGTATTCTTTCAACATCAGCCTTATGTGATTTAAACCAGCACAGTTTCCGAAATAAAAGCTGTGTGTGTGTCAGAGTTCTCATTAGATCACTTCCTACTGGAGGACAAACCTGGCCTGTCGTCATGTGGCGAAAGCAAGACCCGGGCCAGGAAGTTCACGAAAGATCCACCCCTTGTCTTGCTTTCATTTTGCTCCCTTTTTTCTGCTTAAAGTTTTGATGTACTTTATTAATGAAAATTTTGTATTCACTGTTAAATTGCAATTAATATTTACCTGCCGGTTTTGTGATGGACCTTACGTAGAACACATGTAAGCATGAGCTCCTGGGGCTGCAGATGGGAAGGGGACACAGGTGCCCTAGAGCACTTGGAGAGTGATTATGCTCATCAGAGTGATGACATCACACCAGCGGAAGGTGGTCGTGGCCTCTTGTATGATGTAGTAACGTAGCCTCCCAGAAGCCTCCCTCTTCCACCCCCATCCCAGTGTGGTTTATTAGTTGTCGCTTCCAGAATTGTCTCTCTGGAGTCCCTGCCAAAAGTGGATCATTTCTGTTCAGAGTCATCAATGCCCATCACATGAGGTCCCACTGATCCTGGGGGTGGGAGCCAGCCCTTGGCCATGTTTGTTTCTCCAGGAGCTAACAGAGTTCCTACCTAGCACAGAAGGAAAAAGGAAACAGGCAGTTGGGGGCGGGGGTGGGGGGAGTATCTTTAAAATGTGGGCTGTAACAGTAGGAGTTCAGCACTGAGAGACCAAGATGGGCGGGTCAATGAGGAAGGATCAGGGCTTTAAGAAGCAAAGCGTGAGTCCAGCAATACGTGCCATATGCTCTACAAGAGAGTGGAAGCCATAACTTGTAGATCCAGTATTCCATTTTCCTTACAAAATTGTAAACCACGGGGGCGCCTGGGTGGCACAGCGGTTAAGCGTCTGCCTTCGGCTCAGGGCGTGATCCCGGAGTCCTGGGATCNACCACGTATACATGTTTGCATGCAAACTAACATACACACAGGGTCCTGAAGGGGCATTGACCTTTTACTATGCATACCTGTATCGTTTGAATTATACCAGTGTTGCGAATTCATGTGTAACTTTTTTTTTTCCCCATGGGAAAGAGAAAAATTGACTTAAATAAGAGGAAGATTGAGAAGGCAAGTAAATGGAATGGGGAATAAAGCAAAAGCTTAGGCCGTTGGTAGTTTTGTGGGAAAACGAACGTGATCACCCGAGTTGGAGGTTTGGGAGAGCAGTAAATGGGATGCAAGAATAGAACTAGAACCTCACGATGTTATGAAACGCTTCCAAGCTGGCATTGAACTGAGAAGCTTAAGGTGTTACCATAAACTTGGAGCCAGAAAGTTACATATTTTATGGGTATCTGTTAAAGAGAGAAGACCTTTCTTTTCCTTTTTTTCAAATTGCAAACTGTTATTGGTCAGCAGTCAGCAGCTGCAGCAGCTCCTTCCGGACGAAGAGCACAATTTTAGGTGATGTAGGAATGAAAAGCGTCAGTTGTTAAGGTACCAACAATACTGAAGGATTATACGTAACAAGTGCAGAAGGAGAACAGTATATTTAATGCACATCATATAATCGTTCCTGAGTCATCAGAAATGCAAAATGCAGCTCGTCAACCTGATTTTCTGTCTGTTGTGGAAAAGGAGGAGAGACTCTATTTAACTTTTTCTTTTTTTTTTATTTTTTTATTATATTATGTTAGTCACCATACAGGACATCCCTAGTTTTTGATGTAGTGTTCCATGATTCATTGTTTGCGTACAACACCCAGTGCTCCATTCAATACGTGCCCTCCTTAATACCCATCACCGGACTATCCCAGTCCCCTACCCACCTCCCCTCCAAAGCCTAAACCCCATAATGTAGGGTCCTCAGATTTAGCAAATAAAAATATAGGACACACAGTTCAATTTGAATTTCAGATACACAAAATAATACAATATTTAGGACATACTTAAACCAAAAAATTCCATCATCAAACCCATTTTCGTTAGTACTGAATTTAGGCTTTCCAGGAAAACAAATTAAAAGTTACTTTTATATATCAGGACCAGTGAATTTAAATCACCGTCAGGGGAGAACGTGATGCGTTTCTGGCTTATACCATAGTGATGCAGCTGCTTGGCTGCTCACTTTTGTGCTGTTCACTCCAAGTACAGACACAGTGTCCTCTGTATTGTGCGTTATTCTATAGAATCAAATTTGAATGAAATCTTTGTTACCAGGTGAGATGGACATAGTGATTACAGTTGTTCAGTCATCTGATCTGAGGTCAGAGCCCCAGGGGCGCCTGCCGCTCCCTGCAGGGGCACGTGGCGGCCGCCCTGGAATACGAGCCAGCAGGTTCCCAGGTTCCCGCGGAACGGGGGACACGCCCTGTGGGCCTGTAAGCCTTCAGGCAGCTGCTTGTCTCCCCCAGCCCCACACAGATGGGGTGGAGCAGAGAGCAGGAAGTCCTGAAGCGGATTTCACAAGCATACATTTCTGTTAGTGCTGAGAAACTGAAGTAAATGACCAGCAACCCCCCTTTCACACTTTCCACCCACCCACAAAAATGTAGCCATTGTGGTGTGGATGTCGCTCCTGGTCTCACGGTCAATTCATGGGCTGCTTCGGCCTTGCCACGGCTTGTGTCATGGCACGGGGGTGAAACGGCAGTGGTAAAACCACTTCTTCATAGAGTAGGGGAATCTCTGAGAAGTGCTTAGGCTTTTGCTGTATCCAGCTTGTTCCCGGGTCTAATTTAGGATGGAAGACTGGCATTTCCATCGCTCCGAGAGCTGAAAAATAAGAACGCATTTTCCCACGGCTGTAGCTTATCTCAGAGGCCATTTTCTGTTACTCCAGTGTGATCCCCTGTGTTGGGGACAGTGACAGAGCAATGAAAGGCCGAACTCATTAAAAGAAATGCTTCCTCGTGAAGTAAAATGGTAGCAGTATCAGGAAGGGCAGAACCAAGTTCACGTCGCCTTCACGAAGCTGCTTCTCACCTTCTAAGAGTCACCTCATCCCCTCTGATTCAGGCTATCCAAATAATCTTTCAGGATGGAAACTTCAGTGGGGACGGGCAATTTTCATGATTTTCAAGTGTTTGTTTTATCAGCCTTAACTAATATTTTGTGTGCAAAATGAAAGATGAAATATCTTATTTTTGTTTCAGCCATAATCAACCATAATTTTTCAAGCATATGTTTCCATTTTACTTTATGTTGCCAAGTCTCTGAATGCAGTCCCCAGTGCTTACCTTAACTACGCCTCATAGAGGTGGTAAATCGGCCCTTCGCAGCGGCACTGCGGCTGGAGACGCTTCCGGCAGCGGCGGGCCGGGCGCATGACCTCGGCTCCTGTGGGCCTCTCTCCGCGGTGCTCCACGTTATTGATAGTAGCGGAGATATTGACAGTCAGTGCTTGGAAGGAAAATAGGAGTTTGATATGACATATTGTGTGTCTCAGCAAGACTCATAAATAATTTTGACAAGTTTTTGTATGCATGGGAAAGTCCTTGATTCAGCCTCCCATAAAAATAAACTTCTATTATGGAATGTATTTGTCAAGTGGCTGCTTGATGGATGGGGCTGCGTTTACCCCTTGGCAGTTCGATGAGTTTTAGATGCACAGCTTACCAGAGAGGATTTACGGGCAGTACAGAAATAATTATTCAGTATGAAATGCATAATTCCTGTACCTGAATTTTCATTTTTTATTATATTTTGTTTCTGTTGCATTTCTGGTCTCTAAAACAAACGAGCTTACCCCCCCCCCCTTAGAGCTGTTGTCCGTAGGAGGTCTTATGTTGAACCACCGAATTCAGCCCAGACCCTGTCTCAAACTTTGCTGGCGTATTTTCATTGAATGGGTGCTTTTAGTTTTTTAACTTAAGAGAGATTTATTTTTTTAAAAAAGATAAACTATTTGGAAATTTTATTTTTATTAATGGGATTGAAAACTTTGGACATACATTGTCTTATTTTTCCTGAGGTTTTCACAGCTATTTACTTGTTTGAACGTGATTGCTTATTTGAACATTCCACATTTCTGCTCCATACAACAGAACTTTGAACTTAAATTCTTGTCTCCTTAAGCTAAACTTTAAGTCTTTTTTCCCTGAATTATACGTAGAACTGCTTTCTCCTCACTCAAGCGCACTCTAAGTTAGCATCCTTGAGTAGGTTAGAAACTTCGAAGTGTCAAATTCCCACACGCCTCTGTTATTGCCAGGCTTGTGGCCCTGCATGGCGTGTCGGCGTTCTCCGGTGCCCTGTAACCTGCCTCTGACTTGGAAATGTGTGTTTGGGAAAACGGATGTGAACAGTGGGGTCCAGAGGAGTTTTGATTCTTTATTAGAACGTAGTGCTGACTTTTTATAAGAATTTCCATATGCTGAATCTCTGTTAAAATGAAGTGTGGGATCTGAAGGGGAGGCTGTGGCGAAGGCATGGTGGATGAACTTTGGCAAGGCCTGTTTGGGGATGTGCCTCTGAGCGGATTATCTGCTGTGTCCCTTTTGCATCACTAATGTCGTCCTCTGGGCCCTCTCTCTTACTGCTTGGGAGTGGTTTGTTAATTTTATTAGTATTTTCAAAAAAGCAGCTCCTTCCTGTTGTGTCTTTGTTTTATGTTTGGTAAATTCTGCTCTTATGTTTTATTTCCTTCCTTCTACTTTTTGGTTTACTCATTTTTTTCTCTGACTTCTCAAGTTGAATGTGTAATCACTTGTCCCATCTCTGTGCTTTATAAGCACCAATGCTAAAGGGCCCGAAGTTCCCTCTAAGTAATGCCTTTGCTGCAACTTCCAAGTTTTAATATTCTAGAACTTATGAAATCTTTCAGCTGTAAATGTTTTCTGATTTCTATTTTGATTTCTTCTCCAGTCTCTCAAGTTATTTTAAATTGTTCTTACATTTCCTGGTGTTTATGGGTTTTTAGCTTTTCTCCTTGTTATTAATCTATAATTTAAAGCACCACAGCCAGAGAATGCAAGGTCAAGGCATGCAGAAGGAAACAGCGCTGCCTTCAGGGGGCTCTCAGTGTCTAGTAGAGGAGAAGATATGTGTTAGTAGGTCATTCCCCTGCAACACAAGAGGTGCCAGAAGGGAGACTTGTATCAGATGCCACAGGGACACACATAGAGGCTCACTTGGCTCGCCGCATCAAGGTGTGCTGTGGAGTTAGAAGCTAGGCTTGGAAGGTGTTTTGTAGACAGGTACGTGGTATTCTAGGCCAGAGGAGTAATTCTTGGAATGCATAGGCTCAAAGTGGGTAAATTCGGTGTGGCTGGTCAAAGACCTTATGTTGGGGAGTATCTGGGGGTGAGGCTGCAAAGTCAAACTAGGAACAAATTGTGGAGATCATTGTCTGCCATGCCAAGGAGATTAGACATGGCCTTTGGGTATTGGGGAGTCCGTGGAGATTTTATTGATCACTCTTTGCAAGTCACTGGAAGGATTCAGCAGGTATCTGTTGAACACCTGCAGTGTTCCAGGCACTACCCTCGGGGCTGCGTGCACAGCCCTATCAGGAGACTGGAAGGGCCACAGGCTTTGCTGTGTAGTGGAAGCCAGGGGGCACTGTCACCACTGTGCACATAACTTTGTTGTCCAGTTCTGAAGATGCTATGAGGAAACAGCACTGGGTCCATGGAAGGCTAGAACTGTGGCATAACCCCACATGAGTGGTTGGGGAAGCCTTCCTGACGAAGTGGCCTTTTCCTTCATCTTGGAGGAAGAGCCACCTGTTGGCAGGGCCTGCACAGGGTGGTCTAGCACCTGTGAGCATCCTTGTGCACGTTGCCAGTTCCTTGAGATGACTTCCTAGTAGGGGGATCCAGGAGCCACCGATTCCAGAGCTTTGGTACGTGTTGCCAAGTTGCCCTCCACTGAACTGCCCCCGCTGGACGTACCTGAGAACACTCTTTCCTCCCAGCCCCTCCTTGTTGTGTGCACGCAGTCTTCACGTCAGCAACGTAGCCGGTCTGTCCAGCGCGACGCTCTTACGATCCCTGGTGAGACTCAGCACTCTTGCGTATGTCTGTTATGCGTTTGTGTCGTGGACTCTGAACTCCTTGCTCGTCGTTTACCTTCAGTGACGTGTTTTGTCTTTAAGATAGACGTTTGCGTGTGGTGTCTGGCTTTGGGGTCATACCTTTTTATTTCAGGTTTATAGAGCATTTTGATTATATTCTGGTATTTTTATGGTCTCTTTAAAAATCTAAACCTTCATTCCATTGGGAACATATTAAAACCTTCATTCCATTGGGAACATAATTTGGTATAAAGTCTGATCGAAAGCTCTAATTTCATTTTCCCTCCAAATGGTTATTTTCCCAGTGTATTTACTGACTAATCCATACCTTCCCCCCTTTGATTTGAAACGCCACCTTTACCTCTTGTTCGCTTCCCACGCGTCTTTCATCTTCTCTCCAGGTTCTTTATTCTGCTCTGGACACCACCTCTCTTGTCCCACCTGTGATGTTGTTCTCTTTTAACAGTGAGAAGAGCAGATTCCCTTCTTTTCTCTTACCTTATATGTTCTTCAAGAATACATTTCAAGTAAATTGTCATCTTCATAATTTTAAAACTTCCTGTATAGAACACTGTTTCTCACCATTTACTTTAGCTTTTGGTCCTTCAACCAGTTGTTTTGCCTGTGTAGTAAATATTTTCTTAGCAATTGTGTATAGAGTTTTTCAATTAAATTTTACTTATATATCATTTTTACTGGTATATAGAAGAGCTATTTATTTTTATCTATTTTTCTTATATCAAGTCACTGAACTCTGTCCTGTTAGTTCAGAGCTGATTATTTTACACATTATAGGTAGTCCCACATATTTGAATCCACCAGTAATAAGTGGTAGGGAAATAACCAAACTGTAAGGTCTAGCACATAGTTGAATGAGTGAGATGAAAGTCCCCCCCTCCCCCCGCTCAGGTCATCAGGCCTGTATATCCCACCCTCAAGGATACGCAGTTTGTAACAGACTTATTTTTAAATGTAAAATCTCCAGGAGAATTAAGCCATGTATTCCTTGTTCAGTAACTTGATTCCTAGTTAAGTGTTGGCATAACTTGAAATAAGTTTTGTGAGGGTGAAGGTGAATTAGGGAAGAGACTAGGACTTTTGTGACAATGGCAAGCTGAAAGAATAGCTTGTTAAACACTCAGCTGTGTTGGGCACTATGATAAGTTTACCATGTATAGAAAACCATTTGCTCTTCATAATAACAACTGTAGGAGCATGAAGCAAGTCCAGACAGATAGTTTTAAGCAACTTGTTCAGGGTACAAGTGGCAGAGCCTAGATTTGAATTCAGTTTGAGTCCAGAACTTAACTGAGCAGTGCGCTGTCCTGCCAAGAGAGCAGACGTGTCATATTGTGGCACTCATAGGGGATTTTGTTTTGCATTTTATTATTTCTGAAATCATAAATCCCAATAATTTGTTCAAAGTCAGAATTGCATTTCGCAGTCAGTGATGTCTTAGACTGAAAGAGATAAATAAAATATCTTGAATCCCAGAGGCGGGACAGGTGTAGCAAAGACAAAAAGCATGACATGGGAGAGCGTTTCTAAGGGGACGTTGTGCAGATTTCGTTGTTTTGCTTGGGACTGCTGAGCCAACCGCTAAATCCTGAAAGCCACTGTAGTTGTTGGCGATGTGTTCTTCAGAAGTTAGTTAGAAGGGGCGCCTGGGTGGCACAGTCGGTTAACTGTTCAGCTCAGGTCGTAATGTTGGGGTCATGAGATTGAGCCCCGTGTCAGGCTGTGCACTCCGTGCGGAGTCTGTTAAAGACTCTCCCTCTGCCCCTGCCCCCACCCAAATACATAAATCTTTTAAAGAAAAAGAAGTTAGTTAGGAAAGACTACTGATGAATAGTGCGGCACAATCACAGGCATTATGCTGAGCAAATGAAACCACACCCAGAAAACAAACTACTGTATTAATCACTTTATATGAAATTCTAGAATAGGCAAAACTAATCTAAAGTAAAAAAAAAAAAAAAAGTCACAACAGTGGTTGCCTCTGAGTGGGAATGAGGAGAAGGGGCAGGAGCACAGGGAACTTGTGCAGCGAAGGGTTCTGTGCAAAGACATAGGTTACGTGGGTGTTTCCACTTGTGAAATGGTACGGTTGTGTTGCACATTTCCATGGATGTAAATTTTACTTTGAAAAACTATAAATAAAAGAATTGAGTGGAGTTGTGGTGAGGGTGGGAGAAGATGAGAATGTTGATGATTGTAGAAACTGGGTGATGGGCTTATAAGGGTTTATTATATATTCTGTTCACATTATGTATCTTTGAATTTTTACACTAAAGGACTGGCTCGTAGAGCTGTGTCTCCCTGCTTCTCCCAGTGAGTCTAGCACCAGCGCCAAGGCTGATCCATTCCGTTCCGATCTCCAGTTCCCCATTTCTGTGTTTCTGATCCCCGTGTTGAAGAAGGAAGAAGGGAATGAAAGGAGACAGCCTTAAAGCAGGTCTCAAGGCATTTCATAAACTTAGCTTTGTGAAGAAAGAGTGATCAGTTTTTCAGTGGAGAAGAGCGTGAGCGACAGGACCCGGCTAGCGTTAGCGAACAGCTCCCGTTGATTGAGTAGCTGCCATGCGGACGTCAGGTGACAGCCACCTCCGCAGTCCTCTGACTGACGCACCCTGGGTGCTGATGGGTACCTTCCCAATGGGCGAATCTGCCAGGCGTCCGGTCCCTGAGCGCTGCTGATGCAGGTTCCAGACTCCGTCAAGTTCTCCATCCCCCTCAGCCTCCCTTGCTGGCAGTGTCTTGGAGACTCAGACTCAGAGGTGGACAGACTCATGCGTGGGTTAGCCTGAGTCTAAACCCTAAGGGCCTCACCTCTGTCAGGAAGGCCCTTGCTTTTAGAGGGGCCCGTGACTTTAAAAAAAAAAGCAACTGTGAATTTGGGAGGTGGCACAAAAGTGAAAAACCAAACTTCTTATCCAGCTGGAATCTATAAACTTGACACATTTTCTTTTACTTAAAAACAGCCTATTTTGGAGACATGTGGGAATTTGGATAGTGACCACTGGGGAAGAAAGACAGACAGTGACCAGGACTGTGACACAAAACTGTAGGCCAAAGGTCACTCTCTGAGAAGGGCCCCCCCCCACTTTGTTTACTTGGGACGAAGCAGCCAGAAAATTTTGTGAGTAATTTACTATGTCACTGGGAGAAAGGCTTTAAAGGAAAGTGGGACCACAGACCTCTAGGAGTTTAGAGATGAGCAGTTTGGGCAAGAAAGCTTTCTGAAGGACCTGTATTTGAACTGGGCCCTTGAGAAAGAGCACCCCAGTAAGGACCAGCAGTAATATCCACAGGAAGGCCAACTCTTGGCCACAAAATGTTCGTGTTGGGATATTGTAGGAGATGAGTGATGGGCAAGAGCTTTGCCTGCCTGACATTTTTAAGCAAGGAAAGGATGGCAGGAGAGTAAATGGGATTAGAGTAATTGATTGATAAAAAACAGTCTTCATGGATCCCAGGTTCTTCTGCTGTGCAGCCGTGGTAGACCCACAAGGGACAACCCCTGCCCTTCCTGTTTCACCTGAGGCTGGGGGGATGCTTTTGGCTGCATACATCCCTGCCCTGTGCATTGGACTCATGCAGGTTTCACGTGCCTCCCAGTCATGGGTCTGTCTAAATGGATAGTTTACTTAAGGAAAAGCACTCACTTGGATAGCAAGTAAGTCTTTCATCTATAAAACACTGCTGTTGGGGCACCTGGGTGGTCAGTTCGTTGAGTGTAGGACTCTTTGTTTTGGCTCAAGTCATGGTCTCAGGGTCGTGAGACCAAGACCTGTGTCGGGCTGGGCATGGAGCTTGCTTAGGATTCTCTGTCTCCCTCACCCTCTGTCCCTCCCTACCCCGTTCCTGTTTTGTCTCTGGAGGGGGTCAGGGGGTGGGCAGAGAAAGCTTTATAAAACACTGCTCTTTCATGCTAGCGGAGAACAGTCCGTTTTGAGGTACAGTCAAGTCCTCATGAACGTAACAGAGAACTTGGCATCCCCGAATAGCCCAAAGGAAGCTGTACTTTTATCTTAGGCCACGCTGGGAGCAGAAAACCTGACGGCAATTAAGCATCTAGGAAACGGACATGGAGTTAGTGGGTTAAACTCCGAGTCTTATGTATTAAGCCACTCCTGGTTTGTGCTCGGTTTTCATTTTCCTTATTAGAAAATGTTAATTCTGTAAAGGACTGGTATCCAAGATCTACAAAGAACTTCTCAAACTCAATACACGAGAAACAAATAAACAAATCAAGAAATGGGCAGAAGATATGAACAGAACACTTTTCCAATGAAGACATACAAATGGCTAACAGACACGTGAAAAAATGTTCAAAATCATTAGCCATCAGGGAAATTCAAATCAAAACCACACTGAGATACCACCTTACGCCAGTTAGAATGGCAAAGATAGACAAGGCAAGAAACAACAATTGTTGGAGAGGATGTGGAGAAAGGGGATCCCTCCTACATTGTTGGTGGGAATGCAAGTTGGTACAGCCACTCTGGAAAACAGTGTGGAGGTCCCTTAAAAAGTTAAAAATTGAACTACCCTATGACCCAGCCATTGCACTACTGGGTGTTTACCCCAAAGATACAGACGTAGTAAAGAGAAGGGCCATATGCACCCCAATGTTCATAGCTGCATTGTCCACAATAGCCAAATCATGGAAGGAGCCGAGATGCCCTTCAACAGATGACTGGATTAAGAAGCTGTGGTCCATATATACAATGGAATATTACTCAGCTATCAGAAAGAACGAATTCTCAACATTTGCTGCAACATGGACGGCACTGGAGGAGATAATGCTAAGTGAAATAAGTCAAGCAGAGAAAGACAATTATCATATGATTTCTCTCATCTATGGAACATAAGAACTAGGA
>NC_048231.1:102585240-102662819 GCF_002007445.2 Ailuropoda melanoleuca
ATAGACCGGGTGATGGGTAGTAAGGAGGGCACGTATTGCATGGTGCACTGGGTGTTATACGCAACTAATGAAGCATCGAACTTTGCATCAGAATCTGGGGATGTACTGTATGGTGACTAACATAATATAATAATAAAAAAAAATGTTAATTCACCAAATAACTGACTCATAACAAGTGAAACAACACATACACGAATGAAGAGAAAGATCATCTCACAGCCCACGAATCACTGTTCAAAGCTCAGTCTGTAGCACACCTTCCTGCAGGAGTCAAAGCACGTGTCTCTCCTCCCTGCTTTGGGAACTGAAGGGAAATAAGACCGTACACGTAATCCCGTAACTTGCTTTTTTTCTCTCGGCCATTAGATGCGGTTCTCATTATTCATCTGCATAAGTCTGTGGCACGTAAGAGTGTGAGCCCACCACAGTGTATTCAACGCCTCCTTTACATGCGGGCGTCAGGTGGCTTCTCTTCTTTGCCACTACAAACGGCGCTTTGTTAAACGTTGTTACACAGGAGGAATATCTTTGCTTACAACAACATGAACCCAAGTGGCAGAGGAAAAGAAGGAAGATAGTAAGAAATACTAATCCATTTAAATATGTTTCCAAAGTCAGAAAACACTTGTGTAAGCAGCATTTAATGCATATTTGTTGAATGAAAGAATAAATATTGGATTTTTCATCTCAGTATTTTTAAATTGTCGAGTAGAGTCTGCTTAAATGGTACTATCATTTTTATAAACCGAAACTTGCATCGTAATTCCACTTTGAAAAGGCTTATAAGGGGAAATTATAAATTATGGGGCAAATCTGGTGTATTTGTTTGAAATACTTTCCGTATAAATTTTGCCCAATGACAAATGGACTTTTTGTGTTTGGGAGGGTTTTTTAATAGCCCAGTAAAATTTACATAAATCTTTATTAAGAAGTGTGAGATTTACATTCACAGTGTGTCTAAATATTTATTATGGGGTATATGAAAACGCCTTTTTAAAGCATTCAGCAAGAAGTTCCCACCTGGCATGGAGCTTGAAGTTCCCACCTGGCTATTGGTAGATTTAAATGGTAAAGTAGGTGGCTCGTGTGAACACTGTGGCAGCTGTTTGCTGTGACGGTCAGGCTTTCATGCTGCAGAGTGTTAGCAGTACTTCCACAAATCCTGTCTGTGGGCCCCCACTTCCTCTGCCTTGTGAGTTAGCCAAGATGGACACCGTCAGGCTCTCAGGCCCCATCAGGGCAGGTGGGGGAACTGGCAGGCTCTGGGGGAACCCAGCGTGTGGGGCTCCAGTGGTTTTTGGTCATTTTAACCCCCAACTGTGTTTTCCAGTTTTACTGAACTTTGCAGAAGGCTTATAGCAGTGACTTCAAGCAAAAGTATTTCTTCCAAATTATTGAAAAACAGAGCTAGGTTAGTACTAATAGAAAGGTTATAAGCCGATCTTGCCCAGGATCGCGATGGATCATACATCTTGGTAGAATTTGTTCTAAAAACCTCTGCAGTTGAACAGGGATGAAGGGGGAAATCTTAACTTTGTTGTGAATTTGCTGTTTTGTAACTCAGTTTGTTATAGAAATGTCAACTGAATTTCATAATAGAAAAAGGGGGATATGAATACCTTATTCCATAAGTGGTTTATTCATTAAAATAACCTGTTTTCACTTTAAATACATTCTAGATTCATCGGCCAACTCCATAGAGAAGTTTTTTTTTTCTTTTTCTTTTCTCCCCCCAAATTGACCCAGTATCTAACTACAGAAGAGGCCCATTTTCTTGATGGCGCCTAGAAGGTTCGGTGTGCGGCCTGTGTCTCCGCAGCACTTGACACGGAGCACCTGATTGTGCAAGGGGGTGAGGAAGACCCTGCCTGGTGCCCACAGAGTTGGAAACTTTTTCCCCTAATGTTTGCTATATTTATTTAGCCTATAATTGAACACACAGTCATTTTGCTGTGCTGCAGATTGCCTACGTGGGAGTCAGGATGCATATTTAATGCCTGATTTAAAAAGAAAAATAGATGCAGTGACATGTGGGCAATTTTAGGAAAGTGTGTTCCGTGTAAATTCAAATAAAGGTTTGGGAGAAAGTCGTTTTTCTTTTTCTTAGTGAAGACGTGATGTTTCACAGCAGGAATTGTTGCAGATCCATATTTATTAAGTGATGAGTAGTTGTTTTTTTCCTTTGCACTTTTAATGACAAATTCAAACGGCAGCAGAGAAAAGAATCCCTCCTTACTTTGGAGTACACCCCTTCCCTCCCTCCTTTATCCCTCTGGAATAAAAAGCCCCTAAAAGGCTTTGTCTAAAAGAGAAAAACATGTGGTTTAGTTACTAGAGGAAAGAAAGCCAGCAGAAATGTTCTCTGGATTTTTGCCCATGAAGCAAGGTGAAAACAGAAGCATTCACATTTAGTGAAATGTGTGTTAATTGGAGAGGATTGGTATCGTGGTTTAAGGGAGCATCATGTACTCCCTCTGAGTGGCGGGATGGCCTGCTGGCCCTTGCTCACACTTTTTGCAGGACTACCTGGGACCCCTAAAAGCTCTGATAAAACTGTTCCTCAAGTGCATATACTCTCCAGAAATAAATTAAGCAAGTGTTCTATTTGCCTTGGATTTTCATCTGTGTTTCCTTGACTTTAGCCTTTTGTAATTACAGGTAAATGACATCCAGAACCTTAAAGCCACCCGTTTAGGCTCAGTCTGTCAGCGTATGGAGTGCTCTCGGTTTAGCTGGAGTTCTTGAGGAAATTTGTTCAGTACTCAACATTTTCTGTTGCCAAAAAGACTTCAGATTGCAGGTCAGATTCTGTCGAAGCTCTTAGATTGTCTAAGGAAAAGCCTTGAACTTTACGTAAGTGCTACCAGATGAGTGTGGTGCTTGCTTGGGTTCCCTGGTCCCAGGGCAGTTACGATGTAGCGAGGGGAACAAAACAGGCTTGGCAATCACCATGTTCACCTCATGTTTTCCCCTTCTTCGGGTTTCTAAAGTTTTATGTTTTCTAAAGAAATAAATACAGTCTTTACTTTAGGATTTAAGGGAATTAAGAAATGAAAATGTTCGCGCATTGGTCGAGCACCTGGTCACCAACTTGACTCTTCTGGAGTCGATACTTAGACTGTTTTAGCGCTGCTAACGTTCTCAGATGGTCCCGCATCCTTCTCCCAGCTGCTGGCTGACACTACGCGCCCCCATTTTAATTCCTTCCAATGGAAGTCGTTTTTCCTACCTTCTTGAAGATCAAGCCATCTTCTTGCTTTCTTGTCCTTTTATCTTCCTCCAAGTAACTCTGAGTTTGCTTTTAATAAAGACGCACACAACTGCACATTCTTAACCAAATCAGGGCTTTTCATTCCCGATAAATGATTCCTCTAATCTTGCCACTTATCCTCTTAAGTAGTCAGATTCTTTTCCTTTTGGCCATCTTTAAACCATCAACCAGAATAAAATATGTGATAAATGAAGTTTAATGTGTTGAGGGTAAGGGACATGAGTTACTTTGTCTCCGTTAATCTTTTCCATTGACATTTCAAGTACTTTTACTTGTTTTTCTTTTTTATTCCAAGCTGATAGTAAAACTTAAAGATAATTTATCCTTATTGCTGTTTTTTCTTCCTTTAAAACGTGTAAGAATTGAACAGGACCGTGCAGATGAACAGGGAGTCAGTTTGTGGGTGTTACGCCCCAGCAGCAGCTCCTCCACAGCAGCGAGGCGGGAATTTCATAGTAACTTCAGAAGCATACCTCCTGTCACCCGGTTTCAACAACGGAGGTGGACATTCTGTAGTGGAGGTTGATGGAGCCTGAACAGATTAATTGTTTTAATCGAAGCACGAGATTACCTGTTTCCTTTCCCTGTATGTTCCGTGAGTGAGCTCATTTGGGAGAGAATACTGATGTTGTCCTTTTGCTTTCACTGTTATTCGGAATAATGTAAAAAGGATGTAGCTTCTAGAATGTTTCTATGTGATCTGAAGAAATGCTAAAAAATAGATTTTTAAAGTAGAAAATGTAAGGCAATAAATATTTTAGCTGAAAAATCAAAGAAATGGAGGTAACGGTTACTAGTAATTCAGTTAAGTCTGTATCTTGTGTAAACTTACCCTCAGCAGCCAGGTATAGAGGCTTACACTTTCTGAAATGTAACATTTGTATCATATGCTATTTGAGAACAAGGTGACATATAACAAGCAAGAAAACAATGAAATATTCCTAGATCTCCAATCTGGTTCTGAATAAATGAGATGGTGCTCCAGTTCAGGGAAAGAAAACAACTTAGACTTGTCTAAGGAATTATATGAAGATAATGGAGAGTTTATATATATGTTCTTTATTGATCATTCACAGAACTTCAGTTTTTCTAGCTAGATTGACAGCTGAGTTATTTGCCCATCCCTAGTGACTGACAACAGGTAATGGAAAGGCTTTTACCATGATATAACAGCACAGAATATTTCCTAATTTACTACTGTCGTTCTCATCAAAAGTACCCCAGCAAAAAACACTAGATTTATCACTTCAATTACTGGAATTTCACATTTCGTTTAGGGAGACATGTTTCTATAATGTGACAGGCTTTACAGATCTTGAACTTCTTCAGACATTGCAGCTATCAGGGTAATCGGAGAGAGAGATAAATGAAAACAGTTGTTATAGTTTTATAACTTTTAATGGTGTCTACTGGCAAGAAATAAAACAGACCATCGACTGAGAGTCTTGGCTATCCTGTGTATATTTAAAAAGCCTTTTTTTTGTCAGTTTAAAAAAAAAAACTTTTTATTCCAAAAGTGGACAGGAACTACATTTAAACCATTGTAATGTTATAGTTTTAAATGGATTTTTTTGGTATTATGGTTTTGAGTAGTGCCAGAAATCTCATATAAGGACAAACATTAGAAGCCACGTATTTATGAACATTAAAATGGTGAATGTTTATTCACTTCAGCATACAGAACTAGATAACTGTTCTGTGAGTCAAAAACTTTTGTCTTTTCCTTGTTCACCTGCTTGATAGCTACAATCTTTGTTTTCTCATTTCCTTATTTGGGACTAATTTCTAACTTCTTTAATTAGGTAACTAAAATACGTAGTAAGAATTACATGTCATTTTGAACTCAAGCACCGTGTCGTTGCAACTTACTTCAGTGTAAGAATCGTCACAATTTTTATTACTACTTCCGTTGTTAACATCACTCCTGCTGTGATAGGATTTATGATAGGGTACATTTCCGATGCAAGATATTACTGCACTGGTGTCATATTGAACTGAGCGAACTACCTTGACTGTGACTCCCGTTCGGAATGATCGTTCTTACGTGGCAGGTGAGGTTTAACAGCTCGGTAAAATTAGTAATATACTAGGTTAACTTTCAACTTGTCCCACCAAAGGTATGGAATTTAGGATAAGGATATTGGTAATAATTCAGGTTTGGCCAAATCTATTATCATTGTAATTTTCATCCTATGAGTTTTCCCTTGGTCTAGTTATAATAAAATTACATTTTGGTCTTCTGTTTCTGATTTTCTGCCCTGTCGTGATGTTAGCTTTATTTCATCCTGGCATCCGTTAGCTAGTGCCCCTAGTACCAGTTCCTCTGTGTTTCATCAAAGCATGTCAGAAGGGCTGAAAACAGAAAAGCAGATTATTTGTAGCCACTGTTATCACAGTTGTCCTGAAGGCCAAGTAGAAGGATTTTATTGTAGCTTACCCATTAGTTCACCAGGTCCCAGGCAAAGCACATCGAACATTCTTACCACCTGGAGACTTGGCCAATTCCGCATAAAACAGATATAAAACTGAGTGGTAGTAAGAACCAATTCATACACTTTTTTTCTTTCCACAAGTATTTACAGAGCATCTGCTATGTTTCAGGTATAGAAGAGAAAATGTTCAGTTATATATCTGAGATCTTGGTAAATAGTATGTAAGTAACTATTACTGTTACTAATTAAAATAACTAGTACCAAGCATTTTGAAGGACTTTGCAGTTCACAGAGTACTTTTCATTTATAGTACTCACTCAGTTAAGTGGGTATAGTCACTTTGCTCAGGTTTTCTAGACTTGCCAGAGGGATACTTTGTAACCTTAGAGGAGGTTAATTGCTCAGTTTTTAAGGGTTAATGATTCATATACTATGTGTGAGCTTAAGGGACGTTTGAACTTTTTTTCCAATTCCCACATGGCCCTCCTTTGCAGAAGGGTTACAGATCCATTTATTTTAAGGGGGGGGAGGGAGATGTTAGAGCTGAAGTTTTCCCTATTCTGTGTGGAGCAGCCAAGACATGAGTACCATTCGGCAACCACCCAGTGCCCACCATTCCTCAAGGTAATTAAGTGGTGATTGATGAAATCCGGTTGGTGCATAGTACTTGACTTTTGAGCTCCACATCCAGGCTGTCAGCAAAGGCTCATGGCTAATCCTCTGCCTCTCTCTGCAGTCAGGTCACTCTCCCCTCCCCCACTGCTCGCTCTGATCCTGGCAGCCACCATCTGTCATCCATAGCCTCCTCTCTGCTCTTCCTGCTGCCACCCCTGCCCTGCTGCTGTTGGTTTTCAGTATTGCAGCCAAAGGAACCCTTGTGAAAACAGCACTGCCCAGGAGAATGTTCTGTGATGAAGGGAATGTTCTAGCTCTGTGATGTCCAGAAGCAGCCACTTACCACGTGTGGCTGTTGAGCGCATGAAATGTGGCTAGTGCAACAAAGGACCTGAATTTTCAGTTTTCTTTCATTTTAGTTCTTTTAAATTTTAATTAACATAACCACATGTGGCTAGTGGCTATCAAATTTGACAGTGCCATTCTCAGACATAAGTCAGTGCATGTTCCTTTGCTGCTCAGAACCCTTCATGGCTTACCAACTCACTCACAGTAAAAGCCACAATTTTCACCCTACCTAACACGGCTCCCGAGCTTCCTCTGTGTATCATTTCCCCTTCTTACTCTGCTCTAGCCACACCGGCCTTCTCACTGTTCTCAGACATAACAAGGATGCTCTGACCTCAGGGCCTTTGCACTTACTGCTCCTCCTGTAGACAGCCGTGTGGTCTGCCCCCTCTTGACTTTCAGTCTTTGCTGATGTAGCTTTTCACCAAGGCCTTTTCTGACTGCCCTATTTAAAACTGAACCCTGCCTTACCCCTCCATCCCCATCATGTTCCATGTGATGCCATTCTTCAAGTCGCTTAATCAGAGATTGGTACATAATACTTCATCAGATCTCTATCCCGACTCTCAGCAAATGCTCTTGGCTAATCTTCAAAATATATCTGAAAGCATCTGGCACACTTTTTGTTTTACTTATTTTAGTTTGTATTATTTTCCTCTTCTTCTAAAGCAGAAGCTCCATAAGGACAGGGCTATTCACTGCTGCATCCCCACATCCCAGAAAAGTATCAGGCACATCATACGTGTTTAACACTTTTGATGATTAAATGAACAGGTGAAGGTAATAGCATAATGAATAATCTAGAAAAAATTCCGCTAAAGCAAAGTGTCATTGGATTTAAAGAGAATTGCTATAAACACAACTGAGGTGGAACATTTAATCCATCTGAGTCTATGATAACTCAAGAAGAAGAAAAATCAAGTGTAGCATTTGAACGATACAATTAATAAGATGAAATTAATAAATATATTCAACTTGGCATCATTAAACATAGCATTAAGTTTATGATCAATATTCCATGAAAAATGTATGAAACTTATAATTAGCTTTAGAGGAAATTTTAGTACATTTAAAAAACAAGGAATTACCAAGTCATATTCTCTGATTGCAGTATGATAAACAGTGAAAGTTTAAGCAGGAAAAACAATCACCTGTAAATATTAAAATACTTTATAGTATGGGAATTAAGGAAATTAAGAATATAGTGGCAGACTATTTAAAAAGTAATAAAAAATAAAGTGTCATATTAGAACCTATAGAAGTTGACCGGTTGAACTCAGAAATAAATGCAGTCTTAAATGCTTTTATAAATGTTTTCATTGATTCATTGAATTCATTCATTGAATTTCATTCGAAATGAATTTCATTATTCATTATTTCTTTTATTTCATTTCATTCACTCATTGAGAAAGGTTGAATTATTTAGGACAATCCAAAAATGTCAGCAAAAAAAGGAGTAATAAAGTAATTCAGTAAAAGCAGTAATAAGTAACCTAGAAAACAGAAAAATAAAAATTAATAAGTTCAAAATATTTCAGGTAGAAATTGGGCAGATCTAGCAAATGAAGAAAAAATTCGAAATGAAAAATTGATTATAGCAATTGATAAAAAGAATGCTTCAAATAAAATAAGCTGTATAATCACGTGAGGTTGACAAGTTTTGAAAATGTCAGCAGATGATGCAAGAATAAATTGAGACCTTTTTCTTTTTTTAATATTCTAGAAAGTTTTATGACATGGGAATAGCAGGTTTTGCAAGTCTGAAAACTTTCAAGAGTACGTGTTTTGAGCCCACAGTCTTCTACAAAACACTCATATATAATAATTTCTAAACACCCTCCATCCCTTCCCAGTCTCAGAAACCTCTCTCAGAATAGAGACTTAGGTCTTCAGTAAAACACAGTAAATAGAATGACCTGTCCAGGCACATTTAGAAGTCTGTAGTGTATTAGAAAATCCCTCAATTGCATCACTAGGTTAAATTAGAAAGTCAGATGATTATCTTAAAGAATAAAAAGATGAAGGATAAAAGAGGCATTTTGATATAAAACCATTTTGTAACGAGTAAAAATTGAACAAAATGCATAGATGGGGTTGCATATTTTCCTTATCCAATAACAAAATTTGAGGAAGCTTATATATTACAACAAAATATATAAATGGTACAAAATACATAAGATAAAACCCAATAATATAAAATAAAGGTGAAATTTTTGTAAAGATAAGGAGCCTAACCAGGAATGAGAAACGGAGCTCCTATACTTAGGACTGGCTGCCAGCGTCTTTCCGCATCACTGTATCAGGTGTGACACCTTCCCCTCGAAATCAAGGGCAAAACAAAGGTTGCGTGTGACCACTGTTAGTTCTGGTTAATAAAAAGTAAAATTAAAACCAAAGTAAGAAGGTATAGAAAGAGGAGAGTTATTATTTTGCTCATAAATTGTTGTCTGCCTAGAAAGTTTTGTGAAAATTTTAAAACTGTGAAATTAATGGCTCAGCAAAAATGGCTAAATACGAGAATAACATACAAAAATGAAGAACCTTCCTGTATGGTAGTTACAACCAGTTAGAAAAATACCAGAGGGATAATCCCATTTACAATTCTAACAACAACAACAACAAAATCAAAAACAAAAACACTGTCCATGCCCATTTCAAAAGGTTAATTTCTATATTTGAAAAACACAGTTCTTATTGGTAAGTATAGAAGATGAATTAGAGAAATGTATTTTCACAATGGGAAGACAAGCATTCTTCCTCTCTAATTTGTAGTTGTAATTCTAATAAACTCTGAGCAGAAAAACTAGAGTTACAAGATTTACAAAGTTACAATAATGAAAACAGTGCACCATGTGGATGGAGGATAGCAGTCAGTGGGACTGTCATTATTGAGTGTTCCCTGTGTCCCAGACACTGAGCCCAGAGGTCTGACATATTTCGTCTCATTTAATCCTAGTACCAGCCACAGGAAATAGATACTATCTATCCCCTCTTAAGATGAGAAAACCAAGCCTTGTCTGAGATCTACTAAATGACAAAACCGGGACTCAAAGTGCAGTACATCTGACTTCAGAGCTCTATGAAGTATAACAAAGCAAGAGATCAAATAAATTAATCAACACCAATCTTTCACATGTGTTCAGTTAACCTGTATGTATGTATGTTTGTGAGCATATATATTCTTCAAGAGGACCCACAAATCAATGGAGAAGGGATATACTTTTCAATATTTAATAAGTTGTGTGAGACTTAGGATAGTAGATAATCAATTTATAGAGTTTTGTTGGACACAGTTTCCAAAGATAAATGTTAATGCATTAAAGAGTTAAATACAAAAATAAAGTATAATAGTTTACAGAAATAGAATTGAACAGGTATCAAAATCCCGATGAGAAAACTTTCCCAGAATTTTAACAAGTAAAAGAAACAACAGAGGAACAGATTATAGATTTAGCTATATGATAAGCTAAATTTTGTATGTCCAAAGTTCCCAGAATAAAAAGACAACCAGAAGACTGAGGAAGTATCTTTCATCAAATAACACATTAACGTTTTGTATCTTTTTATATAAAGATCTCATGCAAATCAACAGGGAAAACTCTGCAAACAATAGATAGGTAGAAAAGATGACAGAGCAGTCATAAAACAGAAAATACAACTTACAAACACACACCTGGGAAGGTGTGCATCATCCTAGTAATTAAACAAACGCAAACTTCGTTTTTTAAACAAAAACACCAATTATATACTTTCTATCAAATTAGCAAAAGAAAAACACAAAGACTTTGACATAATGTGCATATACCGCAGCTAATAGTTTTAATTGGCATTGACTTTTTGGGAAATGGCTTGAGGATATGAAACAAGTACCTCAAAAATTGTCTTATCCTCTGACTTAAGAAAGAGAGGAGAGGAAAGAGAGCTAACTACCTTGCAGGTTCTATTTATGAAGGGTAGCCTGGGGGTCATGGGTGGGGAGAAGGGTGTTTGAACCTCCTGCAGGGACTTTGGCTAGCATGCAGCTGTAAGGAGGGGCGTGAAGTGGGTAGGAGTACTGCTGCGTGGACCAGGGTTTAAATTCTGCAGGTGTCTTTCAGTAGCTGCCTGGCCTAGGGCAAGAGTCTGTCCTCCAGACTTGAATTTCCTTGTCTGTCAGGTGGGGGTAATACTAGAATGTGCTGCCTGAGAGTTGGAGTAAAATCGTGCATGTGAAAGTTACCACTTAGCATACATCATCTACTAGGCCTTGAATTATTAACTATTAGTTTGTTATCATTAATTACAATAATTAACAAATATTAATTATTATGATTAACGGATATGAATTATATTTTAATTATAATTAATAATATATAATTAATAATGTATCATATATAAGTAGAATGAATAATTAATAGTAGCAAATTTTAATAACCCCTTGTCTAAGTAATTGAGAGAATCAAGCAGCCAAGTAAAACAACTGAATTCTTGGGGTTCAGCTCATTGGAGCTGCCTCGGATTTTCACTGCTGACAGCTGACCACCTGCTCCTCCTCACCTCCTTCCTCCCAGACTGACCAGAAGTCCTTGACTTCCTTGGGCAGATATCATTTGTAGTTTGAGAGCTTTGTGGGAGGAGGAAGGTTGCAAGGTCCTCACAGGTATGGAGTCCTAGCTGTGAAATGTCCGCTGCTCTGGCTATCGGAGCGCCTACTGGAACGCAAGTATTGTGGTATGGAGTAATTAATCCCATTCTCCACCTTAAATAGAACGTGCTTTCAGATGGGGGACTCTCTAGTGGGTCACCGCTGTATGCTCCTTTTAGGTACTACTGTTACAGCTGAAATAGTTGTAATACTAGTTTTTTGGGGCTCAGTTTTGGTCAGTCTGCAGCTGACCTTCTGTTTGGAAAGCGCTGTGCTAAATTATTGTTTTAGTTTGTTTCAGATGAAAGAAAAGGGTGGGTGTTTCAGATGTCTGAGTTTGGAGAAGAAAATGAAAGAAAAGGGGGGGGTGGGTAGGAATCCCAATCCCCCCAGAATTCATTGTCTAACCTGGAAGCGAAAGATTGTTACCCAAATGCAATCCATTCTACAACAGAGGGTGGGAATTCATGATGCAGTTCGAAAATAAGGTGTTTGTGGGCCTTAGTGAGAATGTGACCTTAAAGAAGTTAAGCCAGGTGGAGGGTTTTTTATGTTTAAATTGAGTTTCCAAGAACTCCTATTTGCATCTCTGAAAGAACCTAGAACTGGCATGCTGGCTTGGGGGGCATACTTGAAGTCTGCACCTGAGCTGGCGGGCTAAACAGGTCCTGTTTAGGAGGAATTCAATTAGGGCCAAGTAACTTACTCATAGATAAAAATCCCTTTATCCTCTGTGTCTTTTGATTAATTCATCTATACTTTTATCCTTTAATCCTACTACACAGGAAACGTACCTTAACATTTCCCTGTTAAGTCAAGGTTGTGATACAATGGAGTGTGGAATTCCAAGATGGTATCTCCAAGTGAGCCAGCACTTTCTGTGACCTGTTAACCATGTTCATTTTCAAATGTGCCATCTCTCATTTTACTTTTTATTAAACATTTAGACTGGTAATTCTGAAGATTTCATTTAGGGTGATAAATTTAAAATTCCATGTAAATGGTGTCTATTTTTAAAGGAATTATCTCAAAATAATTTCATCTCATAGGCATGTACCGTGGCAGATGTTTGCAAATCTTGGTTTAAAACTGATTGAAATATTTTAAGAAAACTGAAATAATGTCAGTGGTAAAATTTATTTTACCAAGTGCAGATGTAAGACATCAAGTTCTCAGACTGATGGCAGAATTAACAAAAAACACCATCTGGTTCAATAATTATCTGAAAATACCCATATTCTTGGATTTGTTTAATACCACTTAGTTCCCAGCTTTATTTTATCTGGGTTTGCACACCAACCAGACTAAGTTGTACAAAACGGAGACTATTTCCATCTGATCATTTAAAAAAATGTGTGTTTGCATGAATAATGAATCTTTGAATTGTTACTAAACAAGCAAATTATTTGCGTGTGTGTCACATCGGTTATCAAGTTTGCACATGTGACAGCTTCAACAGCCGTCACGTAAAATGCAGAGAGCTTGTAACCATATGTTTTTGCTTGACAAAAAGCTAAAACTCAAGATCAATTTTCAATATGGGATGCACAAATTAACACTTTGAAATGCACCACAATATGTACAGCTTGGCAAAATTTGCAGAAATAGCACGTTTCTAGATATTAACTGATATCTTTGGATTCGACCTTAAGGTATTCAATCATTTTGATTAAAAGACTGATTTCTCATAAAACCACAGTCTGTTGGAGGCGCAAAGCCAATGACATTTGAGCATTCATATATTTTCATAAACTTTGAACAATGTCAGTGAGACACCTCTTCAATCTTGGCCACACAACAGCAGGGCGTTCAATCTTTCTTTAGCTTAAGACAGAAAATTTGAATATCAGCACAGGGTTATAAATGTGGCAGTTCACATGGTGTGCTCCATGTCGATTTTTAAGGAGCAGATCCGTTCGACATAGAGAACATTTCACGTTGCGCTCTTGACCAGCCTGTGCCCTCTCCCTCCCCCCTACCCCCCACTCCTCCCCCAGGGCCATTCAGGGCAAGGGTTCTGGTTCTGGTTTTGTAAAACAGCTCCTGTGAAGATTTTCTCTGAGGTGGGGGCAGGGTGGGAGGCACTGGGCTTTTAAAAAATGGCTGCCCCTAATACGGAATCCTGCTTGGGATAATTAATGTGCTTCAGTGATGCAGATGCCCCGGTATTTCTTGAGCAACTTTTCCATCTTTTGAACATAATAATTAGTCATTATGCTGCCAAGTATACCTGTTCCCCTTTGGCCTCCTAAAGGAGGTCTTGGCGAAAACTGAATGTTCTTCAAATACTTGCACTGTTCAGTGCAGAGTGACTATCCTATCCTATATATGTGTCAGGTTTTCAGTTTGTTGTAAGTAACACAGTGTTAAGTGTATTAACATCCACCACAAATAACACGTCTCTCTCTTCAGAGTGTTGTCTAGCTAGCAGTTTGGGCAAAACCAGATGAGCCGTGAGGGGAAGATGAGCAGTTCTGTCTTGCCCAAACAGAAAACGCGACAACATTCTGTTAAGTAAAGAGACAAGGAAGGCGCATTTTCGTATGTTGTATTACACGACAGATGTCTAAATTTTTTTTACCTCAAATCCCTTTAATCGTGCTAAATCTTCACATCGAGCATACCCCCTAATATCAGATGAAAAGCATTGTTAGTGTTCTTACACAAAGGACGTGAGAATATGGAAGTCCGTTTCAACTGCCGTAATCCCACAGAATTACTGCTGTGTGACTCAGTCTCCTGAGTCACTTTGTGTCTCTGCTAATCCACACACACCTCATCCGTCTAGTGAAGAACAAATGAAGGTCTTACCTTGGTAAAGGCAGACTTTGTTCATAGTGCCGTGTCTGCAGAGATGGTTATTAAGTGTGATCGTGAGTTCAGTAGAACTTGCTACCGGAAACAAAGGCATAACCTGAGGGAACGTGCGGCTCTTCCAGATGGCACGGCTTGATTCCGTAGCTCACTGATGTAAGATATTTCAGAGGTAAGGAGCTCTGGCAAAATCAGTTTAAAGTGTAGTTCAAGACGTGGTGGTTGATCCAGCTGCTGCGTTTTGTACGTAACCGCTGCGTTTGTCGATATCTTACGCGCTTGGCCACGCATTCACGTCCAGTAGGTCTGTCGAGCATGGACTGTGTTCAGCGATAGCAGGGTGCTTCGCCTCAATGGTTGACTGCTCCCAGGCTGCTGGGTAGGCTAGATAGGGTCTGGTCCCTGCGGTCCTTAATCTTGCGTCCCTATGGGGCATCTTCTGGGTGCTGGCACCCGCGCTGTGTTCAGGGCTGCCTCGGGAGACACTGTCGCCTCTGCCCTCCCGGAGCTTGCATTCTAGCTATATGTGAGCATAAAGTAATGACAGGTTGTGAGAGCAAACAGCAAGTGCCCGTGGAGAGTGGTGGACACTTGATGGGAGTAGGGGCTGGCGTGCCCTCCTTAGGGAAGCTGTCTCTCAGGAAGAGGAGAAACTAGCTATTCGAGGAGGCGAGGGCTCGAACACGTTCCAGGCCTTCCAAGGGAGAGAGCAGGCAGCACCAAGAGACCAGCGTGGCGGAGTATGACAAAGGGCAAGGCGCATGGCTCGTGAGGAAACCAGGTATGCCAAGGAAGAGCTATGGGTTTTTATTTGGGGAACTCCAGGATCAAGTTTCAATTTAAGAATTCATCTTTTTTTCCTTTTCAGAGGGTATGAGGGACCAGGGGCAAATATAGGGAATTTTTAGAGGACAGTCTGCACTGAGGTTGTAACCCCGGAGACAGAGTTGGTGGACTTGCTGGCCGATTACATAGGGGAGGTGGGGCAGGAGCAGGGGTTAAGGGTGACCTTCAGGTTTCCAGCTCAAGCAATATCAATTGACTTCTCCGATTCAGAGCAGACAGCAGATGTAGGAGGAGTTCACCTCGGGATGGGGTATGAGGAGACAAGAAGAGGACCCAGGGTGGAACTGTGAGGAACCATGAGGTTCAGGGTCAGCAAAGGCCAGAAAGCCAGCCCTGGAAGTCAAGCACTGGTCAGTGGACAGGAAGAAAACAGACAAGAAAAGAAAAGTCAAGAAAACCGTGGAAGAAAGACATAGTCAGCTGTATCTACTGCTTATGAGATTTGGAGGAAGAATGTCCTTGGCATGGCTTGTCTTTGAACGCCATTCGCACCTCCATCCTGTGGACCCCTTACGAGCATGCGTATACAGTTCTGGAGATCAGGAGTCCAAGAGCACAGGAGATCTGTAGGGTTGTTTGTCCTGAGGCTTCTCTCCTTGGCTTGAATGTCTGTGTCCTCACAGGGTCTTCCCTCTGTGGGTGAGTGTGTCCTCACCACCCCTCCTCCACCCCTTCTTGTCAGGTCCCTGGTCAGATTGGATTAGCTCCCCCACCAATGACCTCATTTTACCTTAATTACGTCTTCAAAGGCCCTGTCTCCAAATGCAGTCATATTCTGAGGGACCAGAAATTAGGATTTCTACATATGAATTCAGCCAAGAAGACGCCCAAAATATGCATTTTTAACACATGCCCCTAAATGACTCTGATGCCACTGGGCTTCCACCCCTACTTTAAGAAACACTGAAGTGTAATCCCGCAGCACCCTGGAAACCGCAGAGACTGAGCGCAGCTGGGGGCTGTGGTCCCTGCCCTACGGGGTGATATTCCTACAGGAGGAACATGGAAACTCAGGAAACGTTACCCCACACGCCTCTGAGAATTTGTACTTACGTGTCCACTGCTCACACTGTCCAGTCCCCTCCATCTCCCAAAGTGGCAAAGTGGAGAGCGGCGCGTCTGTGAGCGCAGACTGTACGTCGAGTGAACACGTCTGTGTTAGACTCCGCCACAGATCCGACAAGTGGGTTTGCTACAACAGCCAAAATTATACCAGAAAACAAGTGGGGGCACCTGGGTGGCTCCATCATTTGAGTGTCCAGTTCTTAGTTTCAGCTCAGGTCATGAGCTCATGGGTCATGAGATTGAGCCCCATGTCGGGAGTCTGCTTGAGGAGTCTCTCCCTCTGCCCCTCCCTCCCCTCACGCACGTGCATGCGCTTGCGCGCCCCCCCTCTCTCTCCCTCTCTCTCGAATAAATAAATCTTTAAAGAAGAGAAAAGGAAAGAAGTGCATCAGTCGGTTTGTGCACTGCTGTGTTTTCTGGTCATTCATTGCAGGCACTGATAAATTAGCACAGCTAGCATCTCAAATACCAGAATAAAGTCAGGCCCTTTTTGTCTAAATACACATGATAGAGACAGCCTTTTAGTTTCAGTCATTAAAACCATCACTAAAATTTCATTCTTGCTATGTTCTGGTTTGCTCACATGTGCCCGTGTGTGCACACACATAGTAGATGAAGCAAAGAAAAGTTCACAAGATATTTTTATTAAATGGTGGTCCTTCAAAGACGAGGGTTTGAAAGCCTGTATTCTGTGTCAGGCGCTATTTATCATGAATGTTTTATACAGCCCCATAGAAGCCCATTAGCTTCTTGTTGAGCGAGCCTCAGACTGGTGGCATGTCCAGGTTGGCTGCAGAGAGCAAAAGTTATCAATACCTGTATCGTTATACTCATGGATCCACTCCCTCGCAAAGGAATTGCTAGGAGCCCGTGAGCATTCGTCAGAGCAGAAAGGGTGTCCCTTCTCACTGCTCACGGTTTATGTGGTACTGAGATCAATGGGACAAGGAAACATGTCTGCCACCATATTCAAGGTTGTGTGTGTGGGAGCACGTGTGAGGGCAAACATGCATGTGTCTCTCCTTCATTTCTTCAGTATCTCCACTTCTGTGCTTGTGTGTGCGTTTCTATGATCTGTTACTCCTTTGTGCAGACTGTCGTCAACATGCATGCATACGTGAAAAAATACTTACGAATGTCATAGAGCTTCAATTGTAGGAACAAGAAATAACTTTAAACTCAGAGTACACAATAAAATATAGAAGTTACAGATGAATTCTTACCAAAAAGACTCATTTAAGAAACAATATCATGTGTGTGAGGTCCATCATGAGGGTAAAATTTTAAAAATACACGTAAGAAAAGTAAATAAATAATAAAAATAAAAATACATCTAAGAATCATAGTGTTAAGTGTGAACAAATGATAACGAGGAAATATTGAAAGTTTTCCTATAAAATAGATACGTCAGATTAAGGGTTTTATAAAACAAATATTTCTGGGAGAAAAGTTGATCCTGAACATCACATGATCTTTTGGGGGTTGGTCAAAGACTATTAAAAGAGAAATGGTCTGAAAAAAAAAATCGTTTGAACATGATTATGCCAGGTTCATTAGTATACCTGAAGTGTGAATTTTCAAGTTGGAAATTTAAAAGTGTTACTCATGAACTTCGTTGGATTTAATAGCTGCCAGCAACAACAATCAGAGCTATACATTAGATTTCACTCCTATCGGTGGGAAGGTATTATACGTTATTATTATATATTATTATCTAAAGGATTGAGATTATATCTCCACAAATCACACTGTGGATTAAATTAAGGCTTTCACAGATTCTGTCTGAAATATAATTGGGAATTATCTGCATAATTTGGGTTGCTTTCAAAATGTGAACCACTGGAAATATGAATTGTTAGCCTGGCATTTAGACTGTGTGCCAGATTTCTCTAATTCTGTAGCCTGATGAGATACTGAAAGGACATGCTTTAGAAACATCTTCGACTCAGCCTACGCACTGTCTTTTCTGGATACTTTTGGCTGGGGGACGGACTGGGCAAAGCAGATGAGAGCCCGCCTCGTTCAGGAAGCTCCTCTGGAAACAGCCACCACCCAAGAGGGCCCCAGTGGAGTGACTTGGAGAAGCACCCTTTTCCTTGTAGGGAGCTGGGGAGGGAGGGTGCTCTGAGAAGGCCATGTGCGGACAGCAGGGCAGCTGCCTCATTGGCCCCAGGCCCTGCTCTGCTGCCCCCGTGCCCCAGGCCCTGCTCTGCTGCCCCCCGCGCCCCCCGAGCAGGAGAGGTCACCCACCCAGCACGGCTGCAGGAAGGGCACGGCTCCCTCTCCCACTCCCACTCCGCCACAGCAACTCGCCTTCTCTTTCGCAATTTCCCATCATTAACAAACGCTCATTAAGTCAAGGTCATTTTAACCTTCTAGAATCGTGGGTTTGCTGACCTGAAAGCTGCCATTCCCTCTAACAAATAGCAGTTCACACTCTGCAAGGGCCGTGCATGTGTTCTAACAACACAGATTGCAGGTCTCGTATATCACCTGTTAAGGGCCAAGTTGAACCAACTAATAATAGTTCCTATGCTGTTAAGTGTATAATGGTCACCACTTTGAGAAACAGCTTTAAGAAACACGAAAGTGATTATTATACTTAATAATGCAGTAAGGTAATAAAACCTGTGGATTTCAATAATATTTATTTTCTATTCTTTAATTTTTCCACAAATTAGTCTTAGAGTGGTTCTGCACATTTTCTCTTTCCTTACCTCTTTCCCATGAAGGACAAAATAGATCAAAAAAATTTTTTAAAAGGACATTGATAGTCTTTAGAGTGTAGAGAAAATTGATCAAAATATTAATTAGACTTTTGTTTTGCTAGTTTGCATCAGACAGATGGAGCTCTGATCTCTAACAGCACCATGACTCATGAAACTGCGTGTGTACTAAAATGCCATTATTAACACAACAGTAGTTTTCAGCAGTTGGTAATTATTGGCATAATTAAACATTTATCAAGAAACGAGTATTTATCATTCATTAAACTTTCATTAAAAATCCATCTTAGCACAGGCTAGATTAGCCAGTGATTTTCAAGTGATAACTTCTTAACTTCTGGCAGGAATATAGAACATTTTCATAATAACTAGACTTGTACACAAGGTAACGTTCCAGGAATTGTGGGCAATTACAGGATTTCAGATTCATTTTGTATTAAGTGTTTTTTAAGACTTGGACCCAGAGTGAGAAGGTACTTGGCAATACTCTTTAGGGCTTCCAGCATTTGGCACTTTTTAGCAGCCTATCTAGCAAAACATGTTACCCTTGGCAAAGAAAAGTTACTGGTGAGCAAGCTGTGTCGTGCTATTTACATAATTTAAATTCCCCCAAAACATGGGGTGTTTACATATTTTAGGACACAAGAGTTTCCACTGTGAACACAAGCCGGCCTCAAGGTAGAGACACCGGCAGAATCGCACTCCAGCGCCTGCACTCGCCTGTCCGCACCACGGGGGCAGCCCGCCGTCCAGCTCATGGGCCGCTGTCCGAGTGTCTGAAGGGCTGTCTCGTCACACGGGTTTTGTCACAGACGCCGTGTCACTTCAGGTGCAAACCATGGTCAGGGGTTATGTTCAGATTCACTGACTTATTTAACTAGCATGCCCCGTTCCCAGAATCAGCAATAAGACCTAAATGGTGCAGAATTTGGTGTGTAGAGAATTGTGTCTGGCAACCGCTCTCAACTCCTTTACTCTTACTGGTACTTGTCTTTCTTTATTAATTATATCCTGCTGGCGACTCTCCAGTCCGATTTTCCACAGAACCCCTTGAAGTTACCATACCTTGTTCTGTGCAGAAAGTTGAAATCTCATCACACGGTAACGATAGCCTTCCAACCTTCTCTTCTCGCGGCATTACGATAGATGCAGATGCCCCAGCCTGTGGTTTACACAATCACACTTTTACCCCAGACACCAACGGGGCACAGCTTCATTGGCGTCCATGTCCATTGACTTGCTGGGTGCCCTTGCTGAGAACACATGCGTGTGGGAAAAATGGTATTTTATAACTAAGGCTGCTCAGAAAGCTTCTCCACATATATGCTAGTGCTTCAAATCTTATTCGATATTCAGCAACTTTGTTTTTGTTTTCTCTTGGGCAAAAAATTTACTGAATCAGTGCTTTTATGTCACAAGAATGAATTGAATTTGTACCCTTTAGTGCAAACAACAATAGACAGAGTGGTAACCTAGTGGAAAACAAATAGACACCCCGTCCCTTTTGGGGATTCAGAGAGGTTCAGAAAGATGGAGCTGACGGTGGAGAGGTGGCAGATAAAAAGAGGCCAAAGGAGGAAAGAATCCGGCGGTCATTTATTACCATGCCATCTTCATACTGTTTGCTGAACCAAGGTGGAGAGTAGTGATTCAGACAAATGACGTTAATCATAATAGCTAGCCCTTTGGCAACAACGGAATACCTAACATTGCAGCAAGAGACCTAATCAGATTCTCCAAAACTTGCTTCCGAAGGAGAGAATTTCCTGTCTAGTGTTTCTGTTGATGGCATCCCATGGGATATATCATCTTTAAAGGAAACGGAATGATAAGCAATTGTGCCCTCTTCCCTTCTCCTTTCCCTGACCCCCTTTGAGATAATCATATTAAACTCAGTGATTAATATTTATCATGAAACCGTATTATTTTTATATCTTCTCTGTATTTATCTAATGTGATAAGATGGCAAACGCTGTAACGACTAGTCAAGTCATATTTTCCGTAATCCTGATAATCAGAGTTTGGCTTTACTCACTTGGAAATGATTGCAAGTGGCCCGGTGCATCGTGAAACCAAGCAACGTCTCACACACACACACACACACACAAACACATACAGGCCCACATTCCGGGATTCTGTGGGAGAGCGCGGAGAGGTCTCTTCAGGAGTTGACTGAGGGCGTAAAGCATATTTTAAATTCATTTGGTGAATACCTACTCAAAGAGGGTACTTAATGTCCTCCTTGATCTTTAATATATGTTAAAAGCTAGTGAAATAATTTTATTTGTCTTTGCCCTGTGTTGGATTTTTATGGATTTTTTAAAAATTAGCCTTATCAGTAGAATATATTAGTTATTTTTTATAGATACGATTTCATTAACAACAAAACAAAAATTCGTTTAGTCCTAAATACTTTCCGATTTATTAATTAGGAACATTTGTCATCACTTTCTCACACGTATGTTGGCGCCGAGATACTTGGAGCATAATGCTATTGTGTAGAAGGAAAACAATTTAGAGACTCCGTTACATATCATCTCCAGGGGAAAATTATGTTGACATGGGGGAGGTTAATGCACACACTTTAGATTCTTTGCTTGATTTGCTGTTTTCTTCTTCATAACTCTAGGTAAACAGTTTGTGCTGCCATGGAACGCACAGGTTAAGTGTAGTTGCAGGCTATTATACATCATTAAAGTAAGTGAGAGTCAGCCACGGAGGAAGGATGGAAGCTCTTCCCTTTCAGGCACCCGGACATCTCCCCTGTCCTCTCGCGCAGCACCGCAGACTTTCGCGGTGGCAGCCTTCGTGCCATTTGTACTGGGGCGCCATGAAACAGAGCAGTGAGTCACATCATTTTGGCTGACTAGTGTTCGTGTGTTTTTGCACCCCTATCCCAATGACAAATTTGGTTTAAAAAAAAAAAAGCGCCATTCATTCAAAACTTTGTTTCTGTGGTTGTTACCGGGTTCACCCAAATGCCAGATTCGTCTGTGAACATAGAGGTTCTTTCGACAGTTATGAAAGCGGTAGCTATCTGTTATATTAAGTAAGTGGCATCTTGCATTCTCTCATCATCGTATTACGATACTACGCACTGAAGTGCAGCGTGGCCGATGGAACAGATAGATACCAATAGATGGCACCTCAGACCCTGGCCCTTTATATCTGATCAATAACCAATTTATTAGTCATCACATCCAATAAATAGAATACTGTAGACATTTATTTTCATCTAGCAGCCAGCAGGCATGGGATAATTTTTTTTAGAAATAAGAAACTGCCATGCACAAGAAGGTCCATGACTGATCTGCCCTGCACCTGACACAGCTGTATGTCGTCTTCAGACAGCTCGTCCCAGGAAATCTGGTGTGTATCTGATTACCAGCGGGCATCACATCCCACTCGCCTCTGGAATACATTATAAATGCCAGTTGTTGACGTCTGAGGATTCTGTTAGCTGAGATATCTTGTGATAGGGAGAGGTATCACAGCAGAATAGGATCTATAGGTATTAGTGTCAAGAAGAATAATGTCTTGCCTGCCCTTTCTCCTGGGTTATTGCATGGGTTATACAACGATTGGGATGAGTTAATAGAAAACAAAGCAATGAGAGGAGGCAGGAATGGGTGAGAGGTGGGCGAAGCAGGAGCACTGCAGAAATGCATGACTCCTGCTGGTGCCAAAAATAATGTGTAACTTGCTTTCCTCCCAGAGCAGGAGCGCACACCGGAGTACCTGACATAATCCTTGTCGGCATCTCACGCTATGTGACGCCGAGGCTAAGCGTGGGGTACCTGCTGCCGGTGCCGAGAGTTCCACAAACCCACTCTAAGTGTTAGCGAGAGCTTATCAGCCTTCGCAGCTGGATTACAGTGATGATGAGAAAAAGACTGTAATTCTTTGATGTCATTCTCATTGTGATTTACGTAGAAGAAAACAATGTCGATAGACAGAAAAAAAACTGTGGTGTGTGTGGTGGGGGGTGGCGGGTAGTGCCACTTAGCGGTTCCTTTCTGCGCACAGATCCTTTATTGTTTCATGGGAGAGAATCCATCCCGTGTGTGGTTACAACGACATACCTGAATGAATCAGGTCTACCTTGTTCACGCCCGAGATGAGGAAAATGATTTATTATCCTTCCCTTGAATTTCTCTGAGTGTTCTGTCTAAACTTTAAAAGCGGATTCCATTTGCGATTAAATCCTAACAAATGTTGTTTTAACTAGACTGCAGTATGTGTTATTGACAACAAGCGACTTTTCTTCTCAAAATAACATTGGTGCTTAGGCATGCAATTTACAAAAATGACAAGAAAGGGTGGTACTTTTCCCAAGGTGAATGTGAGTTGACTGATTAGCTGGTATTTTAACTTAGATTCTTGCAAATTACAGACATAAGAAACCCTGCAATTTATATGTACTTTACAAGTGAAAGCTTTAATCCCGTGATTCATGAAAGTAAAGTGGTAATAATTTAAGTACCATATTTTATTTATCCCTCAGACTTGTCAGCTGATACCAGAAGTATTTCTACTATTTTGGGGTTGCTGCCTTTGGCCACCTAATTGCTTCTTAGGAAGTAAGAGGGAAATTGCTTATATAACTACATGGATTGTCTTTGGCAACATCGAGCCAAGGCATCAATCAGTCCATCTGGGTAAAATCACAAGCTGACTCCGATATTGCTAAATATTTATACTGTCAAATACACACAGACATCCAGATGAAAGGAGGCATTCATTAGGAATTCTCCAGCTTGTCAGTTTAAAGATGTAGATTAGAGCAAAACCTCCCACTATGGTACTGAGTGCTCAAGAAAAGTCTATATTTAGCCATTCTGAGCAATAAATATCATCATATTGCCTCATTTAGGTAAATAGAGAATAAATATTGTCAAGATGATCTAGAGATAATGTAAACAGATCCCTGTTCAGACTCTGTGTTACGGGGGAAATTCCAGGACAGTGATGTGCCGATGATGCTTTTTGGTTTAACCCTTCTTCCTAATCACATCCCCCCTCCTCTTTTTGGTAACAGAGATCATGTTGCTGACAGATTAGGGGAAAAGATGAAGGAAAAAATCTTTTTAGCCACAAAGGTGATTTCAAGTTATGTGAAAAGAACACTAATTAGTGCTTGTGCTGCAGTATTGTCTCGATAGTTGCAAAAGCTGCTGCCGAAAATAAAGCTATCTGGAGCAACAGCGAAGTTCATCTCCGAGTTTAACAGAGCTAATGAAGCCCGTCGGTCTCAAGGGCACAGTACCACTCGGAGGCCACGGCATAACTTGACAGTTCACCGAGGTAGCACTCAGACTGGAGTTTCTTTTGTAGCACGCTCTTCTGAAAGAGGATTTTGCACACTGTGAGAATTTGCCACGAGAGACTGAGATCTGTGGCCTGGCACACACGGCGCCGTGGCCGTGCTGAGACTCTGGCAGGCGCCCTCCTTGGCGGAGCAGCCCCCACTGCTCGCTGGGAGCCCTGGCTGCCTCCTTCGTAGGGCACGCGCTCAGTGCTCTTCCCCGGTAATTGATAATCTCAGAAGTTATACTCAATGGGAATTTTAACTGATGTCAAAGTTTTAGTTAATTACACTAGATGATTTTTTTGAGATTAATAATTAACATCTCTCTTTATAACTAAATATCCATAATTAATCAGCAAATCATAACGTGAAGACTAATTAGCTTCAAACTCAAATCTTAACAGAAAATCCATATTACTCTCCAACATCATTAATTACCAGAGTAATCAAAGTTCCCCCTCATGGGATAAAACATAAAGCTTTGTGGGTTTATCAGCTAAGCTGTTGGCACAGAAGAATTTCCAAAGTAACTTTAAATGGCATTACCGATTACAGAATTACTAGATTCTTCCAACACATTTTCATTGGCCACATGTAGCATTATCAGTAAATGGCTCCCAGCAGCTGGTGGTGTAGCCAGCAGAGCAGAGGCTTCTCCACGGTGTCTGGGATTTTGTTTCTTTTTGTGTTGTTTTTTTGGGGTTTTGGTTTTTCCACGGAAGGCTAATACAGTGATTTCTGGCAAGCAGGTCATTCGGGTCACTATCTTTAAAAGTACGTCGTGCCCCTTTGTCTCTTTTCCCTCTGCCTCACAGAATGCTGCTGGGCTAGTTTTAAATTATTAGTAACAAGCCAAAGTGCACACCTGACGTTGTTCACACACGGGGAATTTTTTTCAATAATAAAGAATTTGATATATCAGTTATTAAGCATTAAAACTTAAAAATGAAAGGGATGTTTTGTAAAAGGTAGGATTACAATGCAAGCCAAAAAAAAAAAAAAAATCAACATGAAAATCCCAGGATATGAAATGGGACCATTCCAGTTTCTGAGAAACAGGGTACGCCACTGTAAAAAATTGAAAAGTGTCTTTTCAGGTTCTCACGTAGGAATTTAGGAGTTAAGAGTGTATTTAAAATCCATGTTTCAATTATTGTATCACTTAATCTTCCAAGTGCATACATTGAATACACTCTTTTGTGTGGCAGCTGTAAAAATCCTAAGTAATTTTTACTGTCAAGAAAACCCTGAATAAATAGAGGCTGTTAACTCAGGCAGATATCTGAGGTTATTTGGTGGCAATCAAGAACTCACAGCACTTCAACTAATGGGTTATGATCAGAAACTGTTCCTAATAGCCAGCTAGAGGGATCCGAATATGAAGATTTCTATAATTTTGTTGTCAGCTTGTGATGTACTCTAGTGCTAATTATTTGGAACAATTATGTTTTCCTAATAACAAAAGAAGAAGCAGTGAATTAAGCAGGCTTACCTTCAGATCTTTAGATAACAGTTTAAATGCACTTGCCATTAAGAAACAGCATTTCTTTTTGCTGTACGGAGCCCTAATTATTGAAGATGCTTGTCTTTTACAAATCCTCTGCCTCCACTTCTTTTAAACCTGTTCCGTGTGTCAGTCTACACTGATGACTCAGTGACTAGTGTTTTCTCAGTCTTAGGTTTATGCCCGTACCTCCCATAGGCTGCTTACTCCGGTTAGTTATTCAAAAACCATAATTAGTGCAGTAATTAACGTGTGGATCCTTCAAAGAAGACTGCTGGAATCATGGGACGCCTCTCATCATTCTCACTGATGTGTGGATGATAAAGAGACTTAGGGCAATATGACAGCAGATCTGTATTACTGCATATTAACTGCTGCGGGGAGGTTCAGACAGGACCTTGGTCCACAGAGCCCCAACGTTCGAAAAAAGTAATTATCCACACTGTTTCTATAATTCAACTAGGTGTTATCCTGCATTTGCAGCTGTCAAATCATTTGTTTTAAATGTTTTTTTATATCTTATGAATACTGGAAAGTTTTGAGTTTTGCACATTATCTCTTAACCAATTTCCAGAGGTGCCAAGCCTGCTTGCTGGCTGGCTTTTGTTTTGTTTTTGTTTTTGTTTTTTGTCATCCATTATGGAGAGAGTCTTTCTCGACAAATTGATTTCAGGCATGTGATGGTAATTTGAGTTGATGCAGGTTACAGTTTCAAAATTGTAGTCATAAGGAAAAGGCTCAATTTCATACATTTCCCCAGGGAAATTTTTTGGTGAAATCTCTGTTTTCTCATAAGCTGGATCTGTTGTTTTCCAGCCATGGTAAATGAGTTGTATACAATTAGATTTGGCCAGCCTGACATGGAGAGAGGCACAGGGAGGGTTCTGTCGCATTCGCCACTGTCGACCTGGCCTGCTCTCCATGGCCATTTCAGCCAGAACGCTTGGCCTTCAACTTCCTAGAGACGGTGGCTCTTTATTTCCGTTGTCACTTAGGGACTTCTGCTCCCCAAATTCCATACCGTGTTTGCAGCCCAGTGAGACCAGGGGTGCCCTTCCTGACTGCCGAAGGCCTTGAGAAAGCCTGAGGGGTCTGCACACCTTGCCTTGTACAGAGTCTGTGGGTGTAGGATGCTGGACACTGGGTACTGAGAGTATTGAGTATTGGTAGGGAACAATCACGTTAAAAAAAAAAAAAAACCCACCTGATTGATACCGAGTGGCTGTGATTGGTTCCCATGTTTCATATATTAAGAAGAAAAGATTATGGGTATTGATCTTTATCCAAAATGGGGTGAAAAGACTAAAGACTATCTTCCTTTCTATCCTATCAGTTGGATTTCTGTCTTTATATATCTTCACAGCCTTCACATCTGGTCATCTGTTCTCAGTGCACAGTGCACATCTTATCTTCACTGCAGTGGTCAAGAGTTAGCTGTACTTGGTTTCAGCCACGTGATAATCGAACTATTAAGTAATATAAACGCATCCCTAACTTGTCGTTGAGACTGTGTATGTAGTAGTCTGCAGATAGACCCTCTTTGCCTCTCGGAACCCAAAGCTGGCCGCTGCATACGCCTTCTCCGAAGCGTGCACCACTGAAATTAACCTATACTGATGGTGCCGTGATTAATTACTGTAAATTCAGTAAACTTTGTACACTCTTGCTAATACACAGACTTGTAAACACCATTCTAATTTTGAAACCTGACATGGCCTCGCACGCGGGGAGGAGTGTAGCACCCATGCATGCCACCAAGCGCTGTGACTCATACTGGGTCGTGCTCCAGGTGTAGGAGGTTTTCTTTCAGAAGTGATAATTACTTGAGAAGTAAGTGGTTCTGGAGGGAATCAGGAACCAGGCTTGCCACCATGCATTAAGCACAACCGCATGCCAAGTGTGTGCTGCCGGGTGCCTCACACACTGTTCCTGATATTTAAAATGCACCCTGGCAGGTGCTACAGCCACGTTCTAAAGACAAGGAAAGCACAGTTTTAAAAAGGCTCAATACGCTGTCTGGGCGCTTATCACTATCTGGGGCCAGACTTCCCTTTCAGTCTGGAGCTACCTGAGTCCGGAAGTCGACTGCAAGTCGCTTTATTAAGAAAAAGGTGGTGCTCTTGGTGGACAAAAGCCTTACCGGGTGTGTAAGCGATGGTCAGAACTCTGACTCTAGAAGAGAAGGCACCAGTGACCACAGCTGTAGGATCCCCCTGTCCTGATCTGTAGACCTCTGGTTGTCGACACACACAGGATCCATCTAAACCACCAATAGCTTGACATCATTCTCTCATCGTTGTAGCCTAGTGGGGACTGCTGGAGGTCTCCCACATTTGGCTTGTATTGGAGCACACACAAAAAAAAAAAAAAAAAAAAAAAAGAACCAAGCAGAAAGCCAATAATCAGCTCTAGTATAACCAAAGGATAAATAGAAAATAAAAAGCAATGTTAATCGACCACAATTACAGCCATCTGGTGGACATTAGCATCCCCATTTTGATATAAAGCCACATTCGTTGAAGAGATGGCATTTCCTAATTAAACAGAGTATAACATACATCCACCAATGTCAATAGAGATAGTGGGGGAACCTCCCAGGACCTCCCACAGATAGAACACTAAACCTAACCTGACAGAAACCCATCTTCAGCTTGAGAGAATGTACATCTCCTTTTTTTAAGCATCTAATTTATATATATTTGGCTTCTCTGAATATTGTTGCCCTTTGATTTAGCCTCCTTTCTGTGTCATCGATAAAATAAAACATAGAAATAAATGATAATTCAGCCTAATGATTTTTGTCATTATTAGACTTCAGAAGATTATATGAACCACAGGATTTACATCGTTTCTAGAGATAAATATGACACTAGACGGAGCAGACTCGTTGCCAAGTGTTAAAAAGAAGTCACTGAGTTACTCTAAATGACTAGAGACAAAGAACAGGAAGTCTAGTGTCATGTAACTGTAGAACCCTACGACCCCCTCGATGGAAATGATCCACTTGGCCCTTGAAGACAGGAGCATGTCTCATAGCATTTGTGACAGGAAACCACCCAGATGTGCTCAAGAACTTCTCATGAGAAGGAACGCGATATTTATATGTAGTGTATTCACTGTTTTTTCATTGAGGTTTAATTTACATATGGTAAATGTTAGCCTCCTTAGGTTTGCAGTTGGATGAGTTTTCACAAATGTGTACAGTCACCTAACCATCACCACAATCAAGTTCTAGAACATTTCTCACACCCAGTTCTTGGTTGTCCCTGTTTACAGGTACGGTCCTTTCCAGAATGTCATGTAAATGGAGTTGTACAGCATGTGGCCTTATTTCACTTAGCGTCGCACGTTTGAGATTCATTCCTACTGTTGTATCTAGCGGTCCTCGTTCCCCCTTCTTCCTGCCTGGTACTCCAGCGAATGGATACACCACAGTGTGTTCATCTGTTCTTCTTTTCATGGTCATTTGGGTGGTTTCCAGTTGTGGGCGATTATGAAAATAGCTGCTGTAAACATTCGGGACAGGCCTTTGTGCAGACACATGCTTTCATTTCCTCAGGAATGGGATTGTGGGGTCAGATGGTCAGAAATCACCAAACTGTTTCCTATCACGGCTGTGCCAGTTTGCATCCCCACCTGTCACGTGAGAGAGTTCCAGTGGCTCCACATCCTCACCAACACTTGGCATCATCAGTCTTTCTAACTTTAGTCCTTCTAGTGAATGCGTGGTCATCTCTCGTCATGGTTTTAATTTGCATTTTCCTAGTGACCCACGATGTCAAGCGTCTTTTCAGATATGTATTCCTGGGTGAATTGCTCTAACTTTTAGAAAAGTATTCCTCCCGATGAGTTAAAACATATCTTTGGTAGACTGGAGCTACCCAGGTGGTGTGCGGTCCCTCCTCTACTTGGCAGCTTGCCGGACGCTGTGGACCGTGTTTTCATCTAGGTTTGCCCACATCTGTATTTGCCAGTCCAGCCTCCTTAGTTGCTTTCTTCTCCCTCCTTCTCTCACTCCCATGTTCATGTGGTGTGGAGTCTTCTCTGTGACATCCATGCAGATGTGTTCCGGTTTGTGACTGCTGGCCCCCCTCCTCTGTTAGCATGTGGTTTCTGGCATCAAGTGCGGCGTTCTCCTCTGCAAGCAGCCAGAGATTGGGCTCACCTCTGGGGCAGCGATAACATTCTGTCGTGGTCAGATTTAAATGAGCTGCCCCTGTGGCTTTACCTAAGCTCTTGCTTAAAATGCTTCACTTGCCAAGGAAAGTGCCCTGTGTCCTGATGTTAGAGTCCAGCCTCCAGCTAAGCCTGGAGAAATGACAGATATCAGTACATAAAAGGACTTGCAGAGAAGCCAGCTGATTTAATAAGCAGTGACACAATTTCTTAAATTGCTAAACTGCTAGGTTTACTTTGGACACTTAGAGCTGCTGAGCAGTTGTGAATTATTCTGATTACCTTTCATCTTTGGTGTATGTAGCAGTATATGCTTCTGTAAAAAGGTACTGAGAAATATGCAAATAGAGTCAGTGTAAGATAATTGATCCCTGGGACCAAAATATAAAACACAACTGAAAACGTATGAGACCAGAGAAGAGCAATTGGCCTGTTCTTCCATCTTTAGAACCTTTCCATGAAGGTTTCATAATTTACAGAACTCGTACTAGATCTGGTTTTAAGAATATGTACCAGCATTTGGGGGCGAAATGTCTTGCCCTTTGAACAACAGCACAAATTTTACTTACTTACCTACGGCTTCATGGAAAGGAGTTTGTTTTGTTTTTATAAGGAGACAGGCCTTTAGAACTAGTTTCCCCAATAGCTCTGGCTTTGACTTCAAGAAGTCACTAGGACTCTGAGAAACAAACCGAGTGCTTCAGAGGGGAGGGGGTGGGGGAATGGGATACGCTGGTGATGGGTAGTAAGGAGGGCACATATTGCATGGTGCACTGGGTGTTATACGCAACTAATGAATCCTGGAACTTGGTGACTAACATAATATAATAAAAATATATTATTATAAAAAATTTTTAAAAATAAAAAAAAGAAGTCACTAGAAGATCCCATACTGTTCACAGATCGCGTTCAGACTGGTTTCGTTTGCTGTTTCTTACTCCTCCATTATTAAGAGCAGCCCTAGGTCATCCTTCCAAGCAGGAAGTGGACCTGAACCTGAAACAGCCCTACACTGCTATCATTTTTAAGGCCGTTTCCTAAAACTGGACAACCGTGAGTGACAGTGAGATTTTCATTGTTATGTGTTAAGATAGGTGGTGTGAAATAAATGTATTTTATTGTGAAGAAATTGTATCAATATGACAGATGTGACCAAAGCCAAATGATATTCTATTTACTTGAAGAAGAAAAAAAAAAAAAAAAAGAACTAGCACGTATTATTTTGTGCAGTGTTTAAAGTTTTTTATTGTCTGCTAGAGGTCACCATGTAAGTAATGTTTGGGGCCAAGACTGAAGATGTATTTGTCTACCTGTGTTCTTGCAGGTACTTAGCACGGGCTACCACCACACTCTGCGTTCAGTCTAAACACACTGGTGCAAATTCCATTACAGCAAAGACTTTCTCCCAGGATTTCATTGTAAAGTAAGAGTGTACTGTCAGCAATATGTGACTGAATGAGGAATGACATTTTTTTTCAGCTTTATTAGGAAATACGTGTGGGTGTAAAAGTGTGCAGCTGTGATCATCTCAACAGAAAGTTTTATATTAGAACTTTATGTCTAGCTGGAAAGTAAAAGTTACTCATTTTAGTTAAAATGCATGTTCATACCTGAGCCGTTCAGTTCCCATTGTTTACATAAGATGATAAGCACCCAGCGGATCTGAGAAGTGTTTAAATTCCTTCTCTGGGCCTAAGTTGGGGCATCTGGAAAAGCAATTGGCAAGTCGTTGGCCTCCTTCACGCAGACCCTTTGCTGCAAACAGTAGAAATGTGGCTGAAGTTTCATGAAAATGAATCATGAAGCATGCCAGGCCCATCTGTGCCAGCCTTATAAAACAAAAGCACCAATTTTATCATCACTGTCTTTGTTCGCGGTGCTATTCATGCGGCTGTGTTATGAATGCTGGAGTCTGGGGGCGCCCATTGACCCGCCGCTTTCTCTGCTGCTGCTTGTTCTCGGCTCTCATACTTGTCACCTCGCACCCTGTTCTTTTACAGAATGGAAGCTTTAATGTCCAACATTGAATGATTTTATAAGGTTTCATGCTAACAGACCAGAGGGCTTTGTTTTTGGATTGCAGATCAAATGTGAATAGGGGATGGGGGAATGAATATGCTTTTAAGCAGAAGGAGCAAATCTACCGCTTTATATATAAGTCTCAGAATCTATAAACCTGTTATTTTATTATGTTGATGTCAGTTCTCATTATCTTCATAAATGGGTATTTCCCGTCTTAATGCATAGTATTTGCATGTGATGAACCAGGCAGTGTAAACATGGCTTCTTTTAATGTTCCTGAATTTCCATTCAAATGGTCAGAAGTCATTCTTACTTGAAATCACACTGGGCCACATATGAGAACTGTAAATCCATTTGAGTATAATACTACAGTCAGCCCATTAATTTCCGAATCTAAATAGCGCCAGTCGGCTACTATATTGTGGAGGTGAAGGTATGTCAAGTACTGAAGACAATGTTTATTTATAGCTAAACAGGAAAAGTCCGAACATACCATCTCATTCGAAAAAGACACTATGAGACCCATCAGCGAGTGGTGTTTTCCATAGACTAAGCAGTGGCTGGAGTCAGGTTGCTCATCCTGTCCCTGAGAGGATCGGCGTGATCACAGAATCAAAGAATTCTCCAGCAAGCGGAAGCTGAGAGACAGCCAGCCCACTGGGGTTTAAACCACGTGCTGAGAGTCCTGAGGCCTCTCCTAGTGGTAGGGACTGTGTGGCCTTACTGCTTCATCTCGGTCTGTCTTACTCCCGGGAGCTCCGGGGGAAAGCTTTAGGGGTCCTGGTACTTAACCTGAGCCAACAGCTAGAAAGTGAGCCAGCCCCCAGCCAAGCCATCACCCTCAGCACAGTGGAGGTCTGACTTGGCCGGAGATTCGGAATCGGTTATAAGCAGAGCGGGCAGCACCTACCTGGGGCTGAGCCCCTTCCAGTGGCTGTGTAGACACTCGGTGGGCTGATTGCCTCTCTTCCTTGATATTTTCTACTCGTGGTGCTGAATTTATAGCTGATTCTAAGAAAAAACATTCTCCCTCTCGGTACACATTTTCTGTGTGAAGGTTTGAGCTAAAAAATCTCTTATCAGGATTTGGTGGTTTGCCTCCCAAGTGTTTCTTGCCCCGTCTTTCAATGTGTCCAAACTAAGTATGGGCCAAATAAATGTCATGTTCATGGTGGTTTCTTTGTAGTTTGGGAAGGAACGAAGCCTTTTATTTAATAAGGCTGTATCCAAAATCCAAGCTACTTTTGGGTATATCTGTTAGAATCTTGAACATTGTTTCTACATAAAAATGAATTTAAGAAGTAGGACAATAAATCCAATAGTTGAATAACGAAAGTACATTTTAAGAAAGAGCCAAGTTCAGTGAGGGTGAGGTGGGCTGGCGAAGTTGTGATTTTCAGGCTTGGTTGGTTCTTTTTATGTTACCTAGGGAAAGGTATGTGTATGTGCAAGGGTGGTCTGTGCTGGCCTCGTCTCTGGCAGGCCGGTGTAGAAAGGGGAGCAGGAAAGGCCATAGCGTTTGTTCTAGCCGATGGGAGTAACTGGCACAAGGGAGGTCTGGACAACAGGAGTTACTCACAACACCCCAGAAACGCCAGCGAGGCCCATTCTCAGAGGCTGGGCATTGGAGCGCAGGAGGATGTCAGCCAGGAGCCCCAGGCGGCTCCGTGGTGGGCCCCAGGCAGGCTGAGGTCCCAGCACAGCTTCTCAAGGCACGTTCTTGTAACAGAGCATTTCCCAGGGGGTCTTCTTGCCTTCGTTCTCTTTGTGATTTATCTCCTGGACTTCCTGGAATTTCTATTAAGAATTCCAGATATTTAATAATACTTTTCAAAGCGTAGTTCCTGCTAATAGATACCTTGGCACCCTGTAAATGAAGTAAGACAACAACTGTTAGATTGCCGGCATAATACAGACATACAGGCGCAGTAATCAAAGGGACATATATAAAAGCGGAGATGTATGGTGTCACTCGCTCTGTTTTGCCCTTTGGCAATTCAGCTTTGAGTTTCTTTCAGCCAGCAAATGAGGAATTAATTCAGTACTGTCATGCTGATTGTCTTGCGACTCCAAGAAAGAGTGGGACATTTTTGTTCAGAAAAATACCAAGGAATTTTAATAGTGAGCAGAGGTGAAGGTAAACAGGAATTTCCATATTTCGGTGAATGTTAGTTCAAGTTTCACGCACCTTCCTTTCTTCCTATTAATGAGGCTGCTAATCAGATCGTTGTTGTATTCTGATTTTTGTGTAAAAATGCCGTGTGTTGGTATTCACGACGCATGAGCCATGTGCTCTGAAATTGGCAGCATCGCATACTCTGGTGGCAATGGGACCGGACCCAGACTGATGCATGCCCCACTTTGTCTGCGGTGGTGTGGGGTCCGTGCCTCGTGCCCTGCTGCTCTGTCCATCCCCGCCCTTGTTCCTCTCAACAGTCTTGTAGTTGGAAGGATACATTTCGAGGCCCCTCCACCCAGTAACACATTAGCTGGCAGAGACCTTGTTCCAGTCTTAGGGTATGACTTTTCGAACCTTCACATACTCCCATAAGCTTCTTCTTTCTTGCCTTCCAAGACCACAGGTCTTGACCATCTAGCTGTCCTGCCTGGCTCTGACTCTGCTTTGGCTGTCAGTGTCCCCTGGGGCTCTGAACTTTGCTCCCTTCCCTGCCTGGGTGATTTCACCCTGGAGTTTCCTGGGACCACCGCCTGTATTCCGGGGTCTCTAGCCAAGCCCAGCCTTCTCCCTGGCCCAGAGCCTGTTGCCGGTAGGACTGGACTGGACACCTCTTCCTGGTTCTTCCACAGGAATCTGATTCTCAGCTTGACTTCTAAATTGAGAGCTGCTCTCAAATGAGCCGATGCTGGAATCCTTGACATTTTCTGCCTTCAGAAAATCAATGAGATCCTTTTCATACATTTTTATAATTATGTTTGAAGTGTTTGCTTTGTTTTGAAATGACAAGGTAAGAGAGCACTTTTGTAAGCACTTATTTGCAAATAAATAATCTTGATCAAATGAATACAAGTTAAGGACCTTCTGAAAGTCAATTTGAGGTAAATTTGTAGAATTCCTGTCATCACAGTTTCTCCCTGGACGAATATCTTACTCTCAATGTCTCTTACGCTCCCCATCATTAAACACAGTCTACTATGGGGGTAAGTTAAACAGTTTATGACTAAGTGTGAGAACATGTTTCAATTCTAAAATGGTCAAAGCCCCTCCAGGGCGGTGTTACACTGTGACAATTCCTCTGGGTGAAGGTGTCATGAGTAGCCACTGTTCGCACTCACAGAGCAGGACTTAGGGTCTCAAGCTCTTCTGTTGCTTATAGGGACAGAACATTTACATACTTTTTTGATCGATTTTCTTGAAATAACAATGGAAACAGTTGCCCTTGTTGCCGTGAATGACCTGCATTCCCCCATAGCATCTCAGCAAAGTGCTGGGGTTTCAGGAAGCAGCTGCCAGATTGAAGAACATTTCCACTGACCTCATGTTAGTCCTCCAGACCTTGCTGCCCAGAGAGGAAAAGAGGAGGCAGGAGGAACTTAGGGATGACCTCAGAGACGGAAGCATCCAGAAAGAAGCCAATGAGTAGTTCATATGAATGTCTTGAACCTTTGCACCTTTGCATTAGACCAAGGGCTCCAGCCCCATGAGTGTGTGACGTCTGCCACATCAGCACTCCCTCCCTGTCTTCCTTCAACAGAGGTGGACCAGGTTTGATCGCTTTTTGGAAAGCAACGATGTCACAACTTGTACCTTCCTTCTCCGTGTCTGATGCCATAGCCGGTCATTTTCCAAGTCTCTTCCACTGTGTTATTTCCTTACTTAAACTTCCTCATTGGCCTCCCATCACTACAGATGTCCAAGTTCAGAGCCCTGAGCCTCCCAGGAGTGGAGGAGCCCTGCCTTTCACTCTGATCCCCTCTCTTGCCCCCACACTAAGCCTGTGCAGCCAAGCCACACACTTGCTGGGTTTAGAATATGCGTAGAATGCTGGGGGGTTTTCTCCACTTACTTTCACTGCCTGACAAATTCCTACTCTTCCATCAAGACCCTGATCTTCTGTGAATACTTTCTTGATCCTTACCCTAGGCCAAGTGAGTTCTCTCTTTGAAGGCATGGTTATTTGAATGTGTGTTATCTGGTTACTTTATATTTTATTTATTATAGTTATCTGTCATACCAATATCTTCAAATAATTAATTTCTTAAAAGCTAGGCCATAATTCCTATTTGCCTTGCTGATGTAAAGAACTAAACACGAAGAATTTAGTTTCAGTGTTTGTTGAATATATAATAATTAAGAAAATGATCTGAAATACCAAGTTCCTAGATGGCAAATCCAGCAAACTTAAATAATGTAAATAGAACTAAGACCTCAGGATCCCTAGAGACTTAGAGAATAGTCTTATTGGATCAGTGAAAATTTACTAGGAAACTGTTTCTTCAATAGTTTCGAATTCTATGAAAGGCTTTCCACCTGCTTTTCTTTGCCTTCCTGTCTTGGCAAAATCCAGATAGTAAATAATCGTCCATCTTTCTTTGATGACTCAGCATCTTTCAGTGCTCAGGTCTGTCATTTGGGAGATGATTTCTCACTGCACAGTTCCATACATAATAATGTGAAAATTGTGTGGCAAGAGCACTGATCCTAGGACTCTCTAAGAAACGTTTGGAATTGGTTTGAAGCACCCGCCATGCTGTCCGTTGCATGGTGTGACATGTCGTGATGGAGTCGGGTCTACTTCTTGATGCAACTTACTCGGACTTTCTGGCCCTGCTGAGCTTTGATCCCAGAAGCTCCGTTTCCATGTGACAGCGGACTACTGCCAGCCCCTTCCATCTTCATGACTTGGTGAGCGCAGTGGAACCCACCTCCCAGGGAGCTGCTGTGGACACATGGCAGCTTTTTTGGAACCTGACTCACAGTGGGAGGTCTGGTGGTATGTCCACTTGTGGCCAGTTGATCAGGCTGTCTCTGTCATTGCCACAGGCTGTATCTCAGAGGCATGTGGTATCTACCCTGGGTGTATGGTCTTGCTTCAGAATTCCAAGGACCTGCGTTGTGGTTCATCGTCTCAGACACTTCAGGCTGCTCTAACAAAATACCGGAGATTCCGTATCGGTGGCTTATAAACAACAGAAAGGTGTTGCTCACAGTTCTCTTGGCTGACAAATCCGAAGTCTGGGTGCCAGCATGGCGAGGGCCCTCTCCTCCAGGTTACAGACTGCTGATTTCTTGCTGTGTCCTCACAGGGTGGGACGAGGGAGCTCTCTGTGCCCTTTTATAAAGGCACAAATCCCATCCAGGAGGGCTCCACTTTCACAACCTAATCACCTTCCAAAGGCCCTGCTTCCACATACAAATTAGGGGGACACAAACATTCAGCCTGTAGTACATGGTTCTGTACTTCACCCCCCCCAACCCTCTCACCAATGCCTCCAACACTCACTGTCTAATGGATCATAACACAGGGGCCAGGCCGACTCGCACCACAACCTGTCCCCGCCATGGAGGCCTTTCCTGTTCCATGCCCTCCTGAAGGCTGGCGGCTTCCTGCATTACCCAGAATATGGACTCAAACAGCATTCTAGAAGTGGAAGGGTTTTCTCCAGAATCCAGAGAGGCCTACCAGGCACTATGGTTCCTTCTTTATGGTGGGAGATGTAAGACGGGTGATGTGTTTTCATTTTGGAGGAGATCTCTCAACAGGTTGCTGCACACGGACCCCACAAGCTTCACTGACATGGCAGGCCCTGACTCTATAAAGGCTGTCTTCCTTCTTTGGGCTCCCTACGGCCTGCTGAGGCCTCCAGCATGCTAGCCACTTGGCGTATATGCGGCCTGTTCAGTGTTTTGTCGTTGATGTCATGGGTGTGTGTGATGTTCTGTGGAATGTCAAGACAGTCCAGCCTCCCCAGACTGTATTGTAGTAGGAGGTGGGAGAGCTCACACCATGAGATAAGCTATGAAAGAATCTTGTTGGTCTTCCCGTGCAGTTGCAGGCTATTTCGGATCCTCTTTTTCTAATCAGAATGGAAAAGAAGCATTCCATGAGTCTGGGGCCATTTCATCAGCGTTCAGAACATCCAGCACAATGCCTGTCTATGATTGGGGCTATCGGTTGGTTAAGGACAGTAATTCTCCAACCCCCTCTGGGTTCCATACAGCCTGTCTGGTGAACTGAATAGTGATGTGAGAGAGACCACCCATCTAGTGTCCTGGAAGCCTCGATGGCACTGATCTTGGCCACACTGCCCAGGATGCTGTAGGGCTCTAGTCACCTTCTGGAGTTGGGCAGTTTTACCGTTTGGCGTTCCCCACTCTTATGGCTCCTGTTCCACAGGCCAACAACACAGTTCAGGGTTAATCGAGCGCCCCATAACTTACTCTGGGTGCGTGCTTGCATGCTGTGTCCGTGGACCCCATGAACCCACTGCAAGCTGGGTGTTAGCCAGGACTCCCTCTGCACCTGGCCCACGGAAGCACCCAGTCTTACAGGGGAGGTATGATGACACAGGGTCCCAGTGTCTGATGTCAACTTCTAGAGAGGCCCTCTGGATCTCCCAGTTATCTCAGGGTGCCTTCAAGGCCTTCGGTCTCATGTTACCCTCCACATGGTGGTGTCAGGACCCTCTAGAGTAAGTGACCACCCCCTCTGGCTCGGTAAGCATTGCTGCAGCCACATCTCCCAGATGCCGGGATCATGCACCGTCAGCTGTGTTCCTGTCCCAGCTTCCAACTAGGCCATCACCCTGTGCTGAGGACCACATGCCAGCTGTTTCCCGGGAGGCGCCCTGTTCTCCTTTGTTGCAACGTGTGGGCCCTGGGTCCTTGCCTTGCTGCCTGCTTTCTCAGGCGGTGCTCAGAAACCCCCAGGGCTGCCTGGGTCCTCCAAGAAGAGGAGGCTAAGGCCGGGTTTAGACATGAAGAGACTCGTGGAGGGCGGCGCTCATGAGTGAAAAGGGGACGAAGTGGGGGCCTGGGGGAGAGTCGTCGCACCCCTGTGAAGGAAGGAGAGGGAGGCAGGGCAGGCAGGCTTGCAGACTGCGGTGCAGAGAACCACCGTCACCTAGCAGAGAAGTACCCCCCCTGGCCGAATGGGCCTGCCTTACTGTCCCCCTGCCCTCAGCCATTGCCTGGAGGCTTCCTGGGGAAGCAGGGGGGTGGTTGGGGGGTGTGGCATCTGTTACCTGTGCTTCCTGCAGCAGGGGGTTGGAGTGGTGCGTTTCCACCACCACCTCACTGCCTTCCTAAATAAAACAGAATCAATGATAGATTCTTTGGGATTTGTTCATCAAGGTTTCACTGTTAGGTGATAAGATAGACAGCTGTGAACAGAAATAAAGGTACAGAGAAGTGGGTGCTAACTCCAGAGCCTGGACAGAGTCACATGTCCGGCTCACAGTGAAGCAAGTTCACATTTGGTTTGCCCTGGAAGGAACTGAGTAGCACCTAGGTGTTTAGGAGCAGGAACTAGAGATGGGGTCTTGCAGCTAGAAGGAACCCCAATGCCCTGGCAGGCTCTCACCTAGTGATCCTGGCGAAACTTGTTTGTCAGTGTCCTGAAAATGTGTCAGTCACCCCGACTGTCTTTCTTCATAGGTTCGTGAATGTGCAGATTTCCTGCTCCCAGCTTCAGCAGATCTAGAATCTGACTCTGATTAGCACGGATAATAGAAGCCCTGGTTGGAGGCCTCTTTGCAGTAACCCCCAAAGCAGCCACCCAGCCTTTCCTAATGGGGGCTCCTTACTCAGGCCTCGTGTTCCTTTTTGAACCAGTGTTGAGGCCAGGCTGACGTCCCCCTAACTTCTCTCTGTCGTCCCCAGTCTTATCTTCTGGTGCCACGGAGAATGGATCCCTTCTCACTTCCTGTAAAGACAGTCCTGTAATATTTGAAGGCCTAAACCATTCTTTATGAGTTTTCAAGTCCCTGAGTATTTTTGTTTCTCTTCTCTGTATTCATGCCTGTCAATGTGTTTCTTAAACTGTGGAGCACAGATGACACATGACATCCTCAGTGCAGTGTGACTGGAGCACCCTCAAAGTGTCCCTTCCCTTTCTGACCCTGTGCTTGTGCCGACACAGCCATGCACGGCATTGACCTCACACACAACTAGGACCCACAAGTTCTTTCCTCCCTTGCCTTGAGCTTTTTTTTTTTTTTTTTTTAACTCCTGATTGCAGGACTTTATGTTGGTTTACATTAATTGTCATTTTGTGAAACATAAAACATACTTGAAATATTTTAATCATACAAGGTTATTCTATATACCCACGTATATTACTTGCATCACATACCGGTTTCAGACGATACCACCTCTGAACTCTGCCGCATTTTACTGTGGACGGCTCCTGGCACGTGCTGGCTGCTACGTGCCCGCCCATCCCAGAGCGACAAGGCCCTTGAACTCCTCAGTGAACGAGTGATGATTTAGAGAGACTGTTTTCAAGTTTCCACCCTGATGCAACCCTGTGGTCGTGTGTGATACCATGAGTAGCTTTGCCCCCTGACTGACTACGCCCTCTGCTAGGTGTGGTGCCCATCGCTCAGCTCAGTATGCACAGCAGACATCTGCTCACGGACCTCACACGTGTGTGCATGCGTCACCGCTTAGACGTAACAGCACGGTGTTGCCTCCAGACACACAGATACAGCAGCCACGGGTCCCACCCATGCCCACTGCAGAAGCCACACAACCCCTTGGGTGTTGTCATGTCCTGAAAGACTTCCCCTCCAGCCTCCGCCTGCCCCTCAGAGAGCCAGCAGGGGCGTAGAAGGTGTGTGTCCGTCTCCTAAACCTTAGGTTTCAGGTGCTGCATTTTACTCAGCGTTTTAATTTGTAAGTTTGTTTTTACTCCGTCCATTTTAAAGCAATGGTTCAGGCCTCATCATGTGTCTTTTGTTTGATATCTTTTCAATCAGTTTTAAATTTTATTATCCAGACATATAAATATCCTGCAAGTTTAACATAAGAGTTTAACTTACGTATTTAGGAAGATGTTCAAAATAAAGATTGTGGTCATCACTGGTTAGAAGAGAATATGTTTACATTTTCCACCCTGACCACAGCAGTGTCCGCACCTGTATCCCCAAGCCCAGCCGCCCCCGCTGCTCCGTCCTTGTGTGTAGACAGGGCAGGGTGGCCAGCTAGCCTGAGAGCACGGCCCGCCCCCAGACGCTCTGCCTGGGTCAGGCTGGGCAGCACGTACAGCCGCTGCTCTCTCTGACTTTCACAGAGCGACTCCGGCCACTGTGAGTTGCCTCAGTTTACTCTGCTTGCCCTGGAAGTTGCTCTGAGCACGGTGCTGGAGCACCCCCACCACGTGCTGGCTGCGGCCAGGTGACCGTGACCTCCACCACCAGCCTTGTGTCTTCACGTCCCAGAGTCAACTGCATGCCGCCTCGGGCTCTCATCCTTGCGAAGAGCTCGGGCCTCGCGGTGTTGCCCCCACACGATGTTCGGGGGCCCCTCACCCACACGAGGCAGCTTAATAGGAAAATAGCAGTGATGTGCCCAGAACAGATGATTCATTTTAATATGTGGAGAAGAAATTCGCATTGTTTTAAGGGTACCCAGGCAGCTGGTGTCATTCAGCTATGAGCAGATGTTAGACCTCCAAAAGCTTTGCTGATAATTAAAATACTAAGAGTGAGCGTTTTACCCCAGCTGCAGGTTCTGTTTACTGTAAATTTGATTTTAATGGTGCCTCTGTGCTGTTGCTTTTACCTGCATACAAAAGTGTCTGCAATGAAGACAAATGTCTGTTTCCTCTCATTTCCTCGGGAAAGAGATGAAGAAGATACTGTAATACACAGGAACTCTGAACATGCCCACAAAAATGAGTGTGATCTTCTTATAGTGTTTGCCCAAAACACAAAAGGAGACAAGTTTAATCTGCCTTGTTAGCCCCGTAAGCCCACCTTGGAAGAGGAGCGCCCCGCTAACAGCATTGGCTGGCTGCTTATTTGCATAATTTTACCTTTTAAAATGTGTGTGATGTGTACAACTTTTTAAAAATAGGCTTTGTCTCCTCATATTGTGTTAGCTGCACTAGGGGTTTTATAAGCCCGTCAGAGGACAGTAGGAAGAGGGTGTTGGGCCCCCTAACTTCCTGATTCTGTAATGCAAGAAAGAATGTCAGTGATGGTTTGAGTCGGACGGAGGAGGCGGCCGTAGAGCAGGCTGCCGGGCTGCTGCTCACGTGGGATCTTGAAGGAAGTGCCCGAAGGAAGTGCACCTGGCATCCCATGGCTCCCGCGAAGGCCCGAGCCTCCTCGGATGCATCAGCCGGTATCACCAAGACAGGTGCAGAGCCAGTGCCGAGAGCAGGAGGAGGGCCAGGGCCCAGGGGAGGGCACGCCCGGGAGCCGGGAGAAAAAGTGTCCAGCAATGACCCCTCACGGTGGCCAGGGGCTGACCTTGATCCCCCAAATGTGTGCAAGATGCCAAGGGCGCTCTGTACTGATCTGAGAGCAGCGCCTCCCCCTCTCTTTGCTCCAGGGAGGACTTAAGACACTCGAGCGCTTTCTGCTAGTAAATCAGCTGACGATGTTTAAGAAGGTCCTCTTCATGGGTAAATGACAAGAACAGAGCACTCCACAGTTTAACTTTAAAATCCCATGTCGTCATTTCTGCCACGTGAGTCAGATTTCCCAAGTTCTGTGGCTGTCATAGGTCGTCCGTCAGCACTGCCTGCGGGCCTCTGCCACGGCCAAGAAACAGTCAGGTACGCCGCCCCCCCCCCCGACATCCCTCCCAAAAAAGCCTGTCGGGATAACCTTAAAGCCCCATTCTTACCTGCCTATGTGAGATTTGTGTGCCTGGCTCCCATTAGATCTTCACGCACGGAAATGATGATATATACCTAAGAGTCTGATCTAGTGCAAAATTTCTTAGGGTTTGTGACTTTAAAGGTAAAATATTGTCTTTTATTCTTTGTCACTCTTCAGTGCCCATGGAAATATCTAGGCCCATGGAGACTGTTCATGGTAAAGTTGGAAACCTGGCCAGTCATGTATTTCTAACTTGAGATAAAATTTATTCTTAGTTTTGTCTGAACATCTTAGAATTTCTTTCAGGGGTCATATTTGATTATCTTTGATCACTACCGATCATAAATGTAGTACTAATGATAATTGAGAAAAAGAGACTAAAACTTTTGTCACCTAAATCTGTGTCCTGGCTCACTGTAAGTATTCCTTCAGTAAAAATTGTATAGTGTATCTTATAAAATTGTGTATTTGAACATAGGTGGAGGGGTCTGTCAGGAAGGATGTGGACTTCAGTAAATTTTTCACAGAAAAATATTTTTCCTCATCTCTTCTTGTAAAACAGTGGCCTTGGGGCCCTGGGTGGCTCAGTCAGGGAAGCATTTGCCTTCAGCTCAGGTCATGATCTCAGGGTCCTGGGATCGAGTTCCGCATCGGACTCCCTGCCCAGGAGTCGGCTCCTCCTTCTCCCTCTGCCTGCTGCTCCCCCTCCTTGTGTTCTCTCTCTTTCTCTTTCTGCCAAATAAATAAAACCTTAAAAAAAAAAAAAAAGACAAAATAGCGGCCTTCACCAAATTGAGGACAGAGCAGTGGCTGTTACTGTAACTCTAACATCTACCATTATATGTTTATTTGTGGTACAAAGCAGATATTTACCAAAATGCCTTTTAATGATTATGCTGCAGTGTATGTACCATCCTTAGGCTAGACCATGGCAGAACACCAGCACAGGTCTGTGCTCTGAAATAAATCTCACTAGTTAGTACAGTTATCATTTTTCACAAGCATGCCGGAGACTAAAAATACTTTCAATTTTGTATCTCCAATCACCTAAATATTTGTGATTTGTGTGTGAATTTTAACACTACCAGGACACATTTCTAACCCTTGAAGATAATAGTCGTAAGGTACCTAAGCATCCTCTGTTCACTTAAAAAAAAAAAATGATGGCAAAATTGTCGTTTTGGTATGGGGCTGTAGGACTGAGAGGCTGCTCTCACCCGTTGCAGTTATAAACCAGGTTGGAATTCCTTCCTGAACCCCTTGAGTGGAGTTTTCCTTCAGGGACGAGAGGCGTTGCAAAGTGTTTGGTCCAGGGAGTGCCCCCTAATTTGTGTCGTGTTCACATAGAAAGCCCTCACTTCTTCAAAACCAGGTTTCGGTGGGAGGAGCTCTCTTAGGGACATCCTGCAGCAAGACCGGTAATTATTATTGTCCAAAGGATACTGCACTATGGAGCAATTATTGATATTGCTTTGACTGGCTGTGCTATTGTAGGAATAATTTATCCCCTGCTTCGAAATTTCCACAAGGTTATATTGCATTGAATTTTAATTTGTCATTTTTTCTGCTCTCACTTGAAAAACTTATAAGCTTTTGTGACATTAAAATATGGTTCTAATTTATTAGCATAATCTGTTAATATTGTTTCATTTTAATAGACATTAAGTATGATTTCTTAACGTTCTTGTTAAAATTACATCTTAAAATTGAAGTCAAGAAAAATTATATGTGGCTTAAGAATCACAGTGTCATGTGTGCCCCAAATTTTTATATGAAAAGTATTACTTTCTTAATCGTGTCCTATTTGAGGTGCTTTAATTATGACAATGAGCCAGCCTAGCATTTTCAAGCCTAGTGCCCTTCCAGAACACGAAATCTCAAACACACACAGTAGGAGCGCCTCTCTGTCAGCTGGGTACAGCTGGGTACAGCTGGGTAGAGTGCTCTCCGGTTTGGGGATCCTTTAATAAAGCCCATTAGATCTTTACAAAATAATAACAAAAACAAAACACACAGATTCTGACATACCCTAGCACTGTACAAACGAGTAATACAGTTTCGGGAGAAGTTTCGAGATTTAAAATAAATACTGCCGCTCACCACAACGCGCTCTCCCGGGGTATCAGCACGAGCTTCCCCTGCGCGTGAAGCATCCCGCCCCACACAAGCCTCTTTAATGCCATCTTTATCTGCTACGCGATGCATGAAATCTACTTTCGGTTTCAGAACTGCAGGCCACCTTTGACCCCTTTCGTGGAGACACAATGTGACCTTTCTATTGTCATCGGCTTTCATTCTCCTGAAAATTCTATGAATTTTTATTACAAGTTTTTTTTTAGCCAAGCTGAGGCTTCCACAAATTACTTGACGCAGATGAGATGAAGTTGTTGACGTGGCCTGAGATAAGTTTTACAGCCGGCCTGGGTGCCGCCGAGGGGTCCGGGCCTGTGTCCTGCAATGTCATACGCCAGTAACTGCTGAGCCTACTATTGGATAAATACATCATTTTATGGAACATTGATTGTTCTATAAACCCAATGGAGTATTATGCTCTATGATCAAACCATTTAGATTGTGTGTAGAGCACAGAAAATGCCATATTCAGGATGGTACTAAAAGTGCCATTTGTGTATTTTATGGATGTCATTACAGGGGAAACTTCTCTCTGTAGGCCCTGTTTACTGCAAAATTTTTTAGTCTGTAATGACATTTTTCATTCACAACGTATGCCTTCAAGAGAGGGGGCCCTTGTTTTATTTGTTTCATTCGAGTTTACTGCACAAACTCTGTACATTTTAATTAAATGTAAGCTTAACAAAAGCATAAGGTATTTATTCTGTGGGAAAGAGCGATGACAGTAACAAAAGAATAACACACACACAGAAAGGAAGCAGTCAGGTGCTACAGCCTGTGTGCAGCTTCCCAGAAGCCCCCAGACAGCAAAACAGAGCCGTCCAGCAGATTTGGGGGTGGGAGCCTCTGCCTTAACCTCTCCCCTCCTGTGTGACACTTTGTGGTTTTCGACTCCCAGGATGCTGTCTTCAAGAAGGAACTGGGGCTCCTGATGACCTCCTGGAGAACGGAGCCTAATTCGGAATCATGGACCGGAAAACAAACCCTCCGCTCCCCACAAAGCCCTTCTCATTTCAACCAAGTTGTAGACTTTCAATGCATTTAGCTATGAGAAGGGCGACTATCTCTGTACTCCCGAAAGCAAACGGGCAGTAAGTTGGGATTTTTCATAAACAGGCAGGAGGCTGCATTGTAACCTGTTTGCCCCTTCTGCACAGAGCGGTTTATGGTCCTCTTACAAACAGGTCCAAAAAGGCTGAATCAGATGCACGATTTGGTTAGCTACTGTGATCACACTGAAACCCGACGTGGTCTTTGAAAGATACAAAGCATAGTGCAAACATTCTGTTGGGCATCCGTGCTCCATTAAAGATTTGTGCACTTTTGGACCAATAGCGGTGACTAAGCAGTTAAGGGTAAGCCTGTACAAAGTTCCTGTTTCCCAAATACTGTATCCATTTGGCCATTTGCATTGGTGAGCTTTACAGTTCATATTTACTAGAAAGAGCTCAGAAATTGAAGTTGATGTGCCCAGTAAATTCTTGGTCATAGCCCAGTTAGAATTTAAAGTTACGGGGCGCCTGGGTAGCGCAGTCGTTAAGCGTCTGCCTTTGGCTCAGGGCGTGATCCCGGTGTTCTGGGATCGAGCCCCACATCGGGCTCATCCGCTGGGAGCCCTTCTTCCTCTCCCACTCCCCCTGCTGTGTTCCCTCTCTCGCTGGCTGTCTCTGTCACATAAATAAAAATAAAAAAAATCTTTAAAAAAAAAAAAAAGAATTTAAAGTTACAGTAGAGATTCACATTAGTGTAAATGACACTTGAACTTCTGCAAGCTCCACATTAATTCATTATGGGCGAAATGGAAGAATCTTCAGTGGGTGAATCTTTTTCAATCTGATTGAGGCTGTTACATTTTATAGGTGCTATTTTTCAAAGCAGTACTGACAGCACTCGAAGTTATTAAATTGCTGAATCAAAAGATGGACCTGCACTCGCATTTATGAACTGTGATGGAGTAGCGGGGCTCGTGCCGCACTGAGGTTAAGATGTTGGCGGTGTCAGGCTTCATCACACGCCGTCGTGACAGTAGTGTTTACCCATGTAGTTCACTTTAATAGTCTGGAAGTGGCTTAACCCACCTCTGGATTCAAATAAATTCAGTAAGTAGTTCAGAAGAGCATCATTATCAGTGCTGCAAGGGATTCAGAGGGTAATTTGACACCCAAGAGATTTTCCGTCCAGTTGCAGACGGAAGAAGGGGAGTGCGGGGGCTCCAGCCCATAGGCTTGCTTTCGGAGACCACAGAGCGCAGGATGCTCAGCGATGCTCAGCGGCCCCCCCGCGCTCAGTTTTCGTGCTTCGACATCGAGGCGCTACGTCCTCTTCTGTAATTAATTGGGGTTGATTTGCAGGCTGCCTTATTTTTGTGTCCATATTTCTTCATGTCTTTTTTTCCCCTCCGAACTCTAAATTAGACTGAAAATGACCTTGAAGTTAGGGAATGGACAGAAACAAGCAAATCAAGTTCAGCGTGTAATGATGACAGAACGGGCAGTAACAAACTGGATGGAGTTCAGGGCGCTGAAGGCCAGCGGAACGGTTACGTCCCAGGTAGAGAAGTGGGGGGAGGGGAGAAATTGCAAGTATAGCGGAGGAAGACTGTGACGGGTACGGGAGCCCAGAGACCCAGGGGTCCCGCGGACGACACACCGAGCAGGATGGCAACACCCCCAGTGTCCACTCGGGCACGCACGGACCTGTGAACAGGGGGGCTCTGCGGAATGCCCCATCCTCACCTGGCCTGCTGCTGCCCACCAGGCCTCCCGGCATCTTTGAAGAGAGAGATTTTAGGGAGATTGAAAGTTCAGAAGATGGACTCTGAGAAACAAACTGAAGACTTCAGAGGGGATGGGGGTGGGGGAAATGGGATAGACCGGTGATGGGTAGTAAGGAGGGCACGTATTGGATGGTGCACTGGGTGTTATACGCAACTAATGATCATCGAACTTTACATCGGAAACGGGGATGTACTGTATGGTGACTAACATAATATAATAAAAAAACATTAAAAAAAAAAAAAAAGATAAACTGGGAGATGAGGTCAAAGTATAGACCATGATTCAGCCCTTTCTCTCGAGGACCCGCGCGGTTAACCTACTCTCGTGCTTGCCTTCTGAACTTTAATCTTCCGGAGGGTGAGTTGTTCTTTCACAAAGCAGGGGAAGGGGAAGGCGGGAGGGAGGGACATCACAGCAAGCGCATCCCTGGACACTGCACTTTAAATGTGCTGGGTTGATTCCCGGAAACTTGCCATAGGCTCACAGAACCGTTCAAAAGTCTTTAGAGCCCCTGGAGCTGGGAGTCCCCATGTGAAGACCACCGCTGTCCTGTGACGCCCACCCCAGGCACCATGCAGTGGGCGTTCAGGAGCGGCTTGCTGGAGGCGTAGGAAGGAGCAAGCTTCCGTGCTCCCGGCTGGTTCTCCTCTTTCCTTGGAGGGTAAACAAGACCCAGAGCCATACGCTGTAGTGAGGCAAGTCGTTTACCTAGAGTCAGCGATGTCTGGGACTCTCCTCTGAGAAGGTTCAGTTCACCTTTATGATGTGATGGCTTGGCCTGGCCTGGTCCCCCCACAGCTGCAGGGCCAGCCCGGAGCAGCGCTCCCTCTCCCCGCAGGCAGGGTATTCCATTATCTCCGAGGGAGCAAGAGGAGGAGGGAGGGAGGTGTTGCTGCTGGAGATCGTCCTGGTTGACACCACATGTCTTTTCCTGACCCAAGAGTCTGGGATTCTGTCATCTTCCCAAGGTTCACACTATAGAGAGTTGTCTGAGAAGGCACAATGCAGATTGGTCCTCATATTGTTTAAGAAGATGGATCATTTTGTAAACTTTACTTCCTCCCTGGGAGTCAGAGCCTCAGAGGCTGCAGGAACATGGTGACAGAAAACCGATCCCACGAACTTGCTGTGCAGTGAGCTTTGTTCCAGTCATTTCCACGCACATACCAGCAGGCGCCACTGGGAGACCCGTCCACTCCCTCTGGCCTCTCACAGGAAGGGGGATGCAGGGGTAAGACTTGCCCTGACCTCTGAGTGTCGAACAACAGGGCTCCATGGCAGAGGACACGGGATGAGCCAGGAGTTTGCGTTGTTCGAAGGTAGCTTGGGAGCCCAGATGCAGGACCGTCGCCCACAGTCTGGGTGTGAACCTGGCTGTGTTCTTTTGGCAAATGAGATGAAGCAGCTCCCTGGCTCCTGCCGGAGACACCGCACCCACTGGAGACGGGCCTTGTCTGGGGTCGGTGCTCAGAGTGGGCTTTGTTTTGGAAGAAGTGCTTTCTTACAGAGGAGCCCCAGCATGGAGAGCAAAGTGGTCTTGTCTTTAAGGGATACTAGCAATGCATAATCTTATCGTTTTCTTTCCTTTGGTAAGGATAAAGGGCACTTTTTAAAAAATGACCTACAATAAAGAGAGTAAAGTGGAATATTTCAAAACTGGGGTGGCCATTGAGATATGGAAATACTCATGTAGATCACTGACAGGTCATCCTCTCATTTGGGGGGAAGGAGGCCATAGTAAGAACACTGGTAGAGAATTTGGGATTTAAAGACGAAAATAGGAACTCTGTTTAGAGTCCGTCTGTTTTGCTGGAAATAAAGATCACAGTTTTCAGTCCTATTTACCCTGTCAAGTTATTTAACAAGCATCGGCCTGTGTCGCAGACGGCGCTGGGGAGAAGGGGGTGTGTGTGCGAGTCCCGTGCCCTCCTCACACCTGTTCATAAACTTACAGAAAGACGTGCCTTTGGGTCAGAAGATACTGCTGCTGTTTACTGATCTTCACTTCCCACCAGTGACTGATGTCTTGTTGGAAATGGCAGTAATTTGAGGGGAGTAACCGCACTCCTTCCCGAGGAGCTGGAAAAGCAAATGCTGGCTGGTAGCGGTGGCGTTTGGACAGTCCACCCAGGAGGGTGGAAAACGCCTGTTCACACCACACCTATGTGCTCGCACACCATAGCTCGCCGTCCGTGCCCACGTGAACGGGAGCGCCACTCCGAGTGGGTCTCACTGTGGTCTTTCTGCTGAGGGTTTAGAACTTCTGCAGAAGAGTTGTCTTGCTTGTAAGCCTCAAAGTCGTTTTGCTAGGCTCTAACTGGTCCCTGTCTCCCATAGGCATTGTGTCCAAGTCCTACGAATGCCGTTTGAAGGGCCAAGGAGCCACCTTCGTGGAGACAGACAGCCCCTTCACAGCGGCCGCGCTGGCAGAGGCATCTCCTGTCAAGGAGAGGCCCCCTAGGAGCAGCCGGAGGCAGGCGGCCCCCGAGCAGGTCCAGCAGGTCATCATCATCCAGGGCTGCGACGGGGAGTTCGCTCTCGACGCCTCGGTGGAGGAGACGGCTGCGGCCACACTGCAGACGCTGGCGCTGGCTGGCCAGGTGGCCCGCGTGGTGCACATCACAGAGGACGGGCAGGTCATCGCCGCGAGTCAGAGTGGCGCCCACCTGGGCGGCGTGGCGTCCGGGCCGGTCCTGCCCGAGCAGTTGGCCGACGGAGCCACCCAGGTGGTGGTCGTGGGGGGCTCGATGGACGGCCGCGGCATGGACGAACCCCTCAGCCCAGGCAGTGCCGTGATTCAGCAGGTGACCAAGCAGGAGATTCTAGGCCTCGCCGAGGCCGGCGTGCCCCCGCCTGACACGGCCTCTGCCTTGGACGCCCTGCTGTGTGCGGTCACCGAGCTGGGAGGGGCAGAAGGCCGGGCCGGACCTGACGAGAAAAGCAGGTCTGGTCCCAAAGACGTGCTGGTCCAGCTGCCCGGTCAGGAGGCACCCCCTGTCGCCGCCCAGCCCGAGGCCCCCGAGCTCCACATGTTCCAGGATGTCCGGGAGAGCGGGGCCGCCGTGGAGCCCGTGGAGGTGCTGACCCAGGTGGTGCGGCCCTCGGCCGTTGCCGCCTCACAGGAGCGCACGCAGGTGGCCTTCAAGAAGGTGGTGCAGGGCGTGCTGCAGTTCGCCGTGTGCGACCCGGCCACGGCCGGCCAGCTCATGAAGGAGGGCGTCACGCAGCTCATCGTGAATGAGGAGGGCACCGTGCACATGCTGGCCCGCGAGGGCTCGCAGATCATCATGCAGGAGGCCGAGGCCCACGGGCCGCACGTGGACCTGGCCGAGCCCGATGGGGAGATCTCCCAGATCATCGTGACCGAGGAGCTGGTCCAGGCCATGGTGCAGGAGTCGAGCAGCAGCTTTCCCGAGGGCGCCACTCACTACATCGTCACAGAGCTGCCCCCAGGCGTGGAAGAGGAGGCGGGCGTGTACTCGCACACCGTCATCGAGGCGGCCGACTCTCAGGAGATCCTGCAGGCCGGGGCCACGCTCAGCGCCGAGGCCATGGTCCCAAATGGAAGCGAACAGTTGACGAGTATGGTCATTTACACCCAGGATGGCTCCCCAGCCGCGACTGTCATTCAGAGCCAAAGAGAGAGTAACGAACTCCAAGAAGCCTGAGACGCAGATCGTCGTGCTCGGCACAGGGCAGGCGTGGGTAGGCCCGGCCCGCGGGGGCACGGCGATCCCCGGACTGCATGGCCACGGCGTCCAGACAGCGGCCAGTCCTCCAAAGGGGCGGTGGCCCGCCGTTGGGGCGAGGTGGGTGCAGACCAGTGTGCACTGGGCCCCAGGGGCCAGCACCCTGCCACCCGGCCGAGCCCCGCGCCGCTGGGAAGGCCAGGCCGGGGTGCCACTGGGGCGGACCCTGTGCCAGCCGCACCCGTTTCCGGTCTGGTTCTCCTGTGACTGGTCTTTTCCCTCTGTTCTGTCCACTGTGCTGAGGAGAAGCCACGTTGTTTTCTGTTTCTGCCCCTCACCCCACAAATATTTTCCCATTTCAGTTATCGAAGGACTGTGCCTAGTGGTGGAGAAGTCCGAACAGTATATCTTGTGGCCTGAGACATGCCTGTTCGTGCCGTCCAGCATGTAGCCATTTCACAGTTTATTATAGATTTGGTTAAAAATTGCAGCTACAACTCCTCCCATCTTGAGCAGCCCACACTTGTCCATTTTTCTGAAGTCATAGGATCACAGTGTCCCCAGATCAAAGGAAAACCTAGTAGCTCGTCTGACCCATCAGTTTCCTCTCCCCAGATGTGGTGGGGGTGTTCCTAGCTCTGGTTGCACTCTGCTTAAAAGAAACCTTCTCAAGCCTGTGGTTGAGAAAAGCCTTGATGTTTCTATTGGATGAACATACACCTTGGTTAAAACAACCCAGTGCTTCTAATTTTGACTTTGTTTCATACAATAAAATCTATATATGAAATGTGCACTCTGGAAAATAGTGTTCATACCAATATTTTGCTTTTATAACAAATGTTTCTTCATATTGATGCCATTTTTGCAGGATTTATTTATGGTTTATGTCCATGTGAGGGAGCTGACATTAAACGTTAATAACAGAAAGCCGTGCCCCCCTGCAGCCCCGGACCCGACCAGCATTGTCCGTGTTTAGTTGTGGGTTCACTGCAACCATGGAATGCAAGTTTATGTTCTAGTAACTCACTTCTCCGTACGATTGCTCTTCATCCTTTTCCAAATGTGTAAAAACAATCCCCTCCCCCCAAATGCAAAGGTTGTTTTTGTTCTATTTTTTTCTTTGAAATAAAATTACAGCATTGAAAGAGGATGGCGTTCTCTTATTTCCAGCAGCCAGCCGATGGGCAGCTGTAGAAACGGGGAAGAACTAGTTCTCCTGTCTGACAGGGCGGCATCTCCTGCTCTGCCCACGTCCAGGGCACCAGCTCGCGTCGGGTACCTCCTGTGGCCTCGTGCTACCTTCTGAGGGCTGGGCACATGGCCCAGGCACTTTCCAGTGACAATAGCATATTCTATCACAGTATCTAAAAATTTCAAGGAGCAGACATGAGAGAAAAGGAAGAGAAAACAGTACCTTTTTAGTGTAAGGTCCCTTCCTGGGAGCACAGGCTGGGAATGCGCGTCTCCCAACCTGGTCCTCGTCGCTCTGCAGTCTGGCCATCCCAGGGCCACCTCTCTTGACACAGCTATCCCTCCCCCCAAAAAATGAAAGGTAAAATTTCAAGTTTGACACTGAGATTCATAATTAGCTGAGTATGACTTGCTTATGTTTCTTAAAAATGGCAGGGCAATCCACTTTTCTTAAACACTTGTCTTCAGCAAACAGTGACAGGATCAACTCCCGTTTGTTATCAGGATAAAGGTGACCTTTATAAAGTGATGCCCCTCTCCAAGCTTCTCATACATGTTAAAAGAAAAAAAAAAAAAAAAAGCAGCAGTGGGTGGGGTGGGGGGGATGTTTTCCGGTGGAAATATTTCTTCCTGATCATTCCTCCCGTTAGCTGCAGCCCGTGGCCCCCGGCTCAGATGCTAATTCCTAACGGTGCTCCATCCTGTATGGCTAACCTTTCTGCCCGAGTCCAGGCCGTTGACACCGACATGCTGCAGTTTACCGTTTGTGATTTATTTAGGATAAATATGTCTCAGGTGGCATTTAATCCTTCATAAAACCAGTGTAGCCTGCAGTGTCAAACCAGCAATCACGTTGTATGCACAATGAAAAGAGCAGGCCTTTGCATAAAAAAAAATTGTACAGAAGGTGTTTCGAGGCTCAGAAGGATTGCAAAGGATTCACTAAGCTAGTGTATGCTGTAATTACCTATAGAGCTGGGTTCACGTTCCCTCTCTCTCCTCTCTCATTACACGACTCTCGGGAACCACGGGAGTCAAAGAAGCACATACACAAACGTGTGCCTCAGAGTGACGAGGCGTGGCCGGTTCTGTGCCCGGGCCACACTTACTGTGGGCAGGGAGTGTTGGCAAAGAAGACACAGGCAAGCTTCTAGCCTCCCTTGGGCTTTTCGCTGGAGAACACAGTCATGCTTTAAAGAAGCAAAAAACAAAGCAAGCCTAATATTTACCTGGAGACGATAACCCAGAAAGCCCCCTTCGTATGAAGGTACAGTTGATTCAATGACAGAGCCTCAGGGACGTCCGGCATGCAGGGGGCCCACTGCCCTGCCCAGGTCCACAGAGTTTAGGGTCCACCTTCCGTGCCGGAAGCTTGCCATACAGGGTGGAGAGTTAGAGTTTCAGCCACCGACCGTCACTGTCATGAAACGCTGTGACCCAAGCAGCCATCCCTCTGGGATGCTTCTGGAGTCCCTGGACAGCTGTAACTGTGGGAGGGCAGGCGGGAGGATGACCCGAAACCTCTCCCCCCGCGCCCCAGAACACACCAGCCAACAAACCCGTGTCACCCGGGAGATACCAAGGACAGCCTTTCTGCGAAGACTGAGTCGCTGGGGTGCTGGAAGCGTCAGCACAGGCAAAAAACGTGGACCCAGCGCCCTGGAAAATAGACCATGGATCTTTGCTCGGCCCCGTGCTAAATGACGGCGAAGACCCATCAGAGGCCCAAGGCCTGGCCAGGCTCCGGGCAGCCCCCACGGCTCCGACCCAGCACTCCCTCCAGGTGGCCGGAGACCCCGCTGCCCGGGAGCCCGGCGTCCGGCACGGTATTCACACCTCTCTGTTCGGCCAAACCTTGTGTTTTCCCGAGCAGAGAGAGAGAATAACGGCGTGGGGCAAAGAGCGGCGGGGCCAGCTCGGGAGCCTCACCCGGCGCTGGTTCTAGGCCGAGAACTAGGAAACCAGAACGGTCGTTCGCTCAGCAAACGAAAGGAGCTGTAAGTTCTCACTTAGTTTCCTGCTGAATATTCGCCCGTAATTTAAGAGCACACGGCTCACTTAGGCAACCTCCCTCCTGCTCCATCTTGTTGAAGAATACAATTCGCTTTCTACTCCTCTAGGGCGATATCATTTTACATGAAGGAAAAAGTTAGCTCAGATGGCAGTTATACGTTTCGGAAGCACCTTCTAATCAGGGATTGGTGATTCATTATTAGCTTCAGCAGGCGATCCATCTGACATGTAAGGGGAAAAAATTAGCAGCTGTCACTGCGTGATGAGTTAATTTCCTGATAGGCCTGACACTGAAAAGCCATTTGGAGACATGGCAGTGGCTGACTGCAAAACCTGGCGCTGCTTTATAATTGGAGATAAAGAAAGAGCGGAGGAGCGGGCCGGGGGGGGGGGGGGGGGGGGGGGGCCACANGGGCCGCTGGCGCTGCGTGAGCTCCCCCTGCCCTGTGCATCGCCGCGTCCAGGGCCGGGCCCCCCTGTCCTCGCCCCAGCCCGTCGTGCACCCGCGTCCCCCTGCGAGGTGGGAGAGTGACCCGGGTGCCTGACATTTCCACAGAAGGGCGAGAATGTGATGTTCTCCCTCTGATGGTCCCCTTGGCAATTTTCATAATTGGAGCTCTGGCTTTCAATCGTGGGATAATGGTTTATCACCATAAAAAGTAACCCCATGAAACAAGTGTTGTGGGAACTCAGGAGGAGCCAGTCGGGCAGCCCAGGGGGGCTCGCCGTTCATGAACCTCCGTCCAACCCCACTCTTGCATTGCTCCTTCCTCACAGGGTCCATTTCCAGCCGGCGCTGAACACAAGACAGATCTTTAGTATCCAGGAGACGGGAGCTAGGGCTGGGCATAAGAAGCCAACACGTCTTACCGGAGGGACTCATGCGGCCTTCATGGCTGAGGGGTCCTTGGTGAAAGCCGCACGGGCGGGGTTCTAGAACCGGGACCCAGATGTTGGCATCTGCACCCTTGCGGTGTTTCCAAAGTGAAGACTGACAGCGTTATGAAAATAGTCGCTGTGCCCCATAGAAGCCAGCGGTAAGCCCCATCATCCCTGCTGCCTGGGTTCGATTCCGGGTCTATCACGTAAATGAGGCAGAGACCTCTCACAGAATCTCCGCCTTGAGAAATAAGCATGAGGTAGAGAACCTTGTTTCCCCAAAACTCCTGGGGCCATCAACCCTCTTCTGTCCGTGGGACACTGAGTGTGTGAGGTCATGCAGGCCTGGCTGAGGCAGAATCACCTGGGCGAGCACGTGGTCACCAAGTTCCACTACCAGATTCAGGCGAATCCAGTACAGATCTCAGCAGGAGTCACTTGCTTATTACGCCATGGCCCTGCCTTCTCAATGCCTTTTCATAAATACTTTTAAAATGACCTGATTCTGTATTTTGGGTGTATATATACAATAGAATATTATGCAGCCATCAAAAAAAGGAAATATTGCCATTTACATCGATGTGGATGGAACTGGAGGGTATTATGCTGAGCAAAATGAGTCAGAGAAAGACAATTACACGAATTCACTTATGTGTAGAATATGAGAAACAAAACAGGATCACAGAGGAAGAGGGAAAAATGAAACCAGGTGACATCAGAGAGGGAGACAAACCGTAAGAGACTCTTAACTGTAGAGAACAAACTGAGGGCTTCTGGAGGTGAGGTGGGTGGGGGACAGGGTAACTGGGTGACGGGCATAAGGGAGGCCACGTGACGGAATGAGCCCCAGGTGTTATATACAACTGATGAGTCGCTAAACTCCACCTCTGAAACTAGTAATACACGATATGTTAACTAACTGAATTTAAATTTTAAACATAAAAAAGCAAATAGAATGACCGAACTTGGGCCTGGCTCCCAGCGCCATGGAACGTTGCTTGTAGCCGAGCCGAGCAGGAGCGCGTGGACGGGTCTGCCCTGTCAGCGCCATCGTCCGTGCTCCAGAACACCTCACATCGCCCTTCCAATCACTTCGTGAGCAGAGGGGCAAAAACCAATGCAAAGATTGGTGTTTCAGTTTCCAAACTGGATTCCCGTCTAGAGACGAGGAGCTGCCCCCGCCGGCCCTGGTGTCCCCCTCGGCGCCAGGACAGTGTTGGTTGCGGGGGGAGTCCCTCCGCAGGACGGCCTGGGTCCTCCCGCACTGCCGCTCCCCCGAGGCCTCAGCAGGGCTTCAGCGCCATCCTGCCTGGTCTGGAAGCGGGGTTGGAGTCTGCAGGGAGACACCGCTCCCCGGCTTGGCCCCGGTTCCGCCTTGGCCCCGGTTTAAGGCACAGAGGACGTTCGAACTCCGAAGCTGCTGTACGCGGTCCGTCACAGAGCACGGCTTTACAGCCCGTAACTCGGCCCCGTGCTGTGACTCACTCTGCAGGACTCGGCGAGCCACGGCCTCTCCCCGACGTCTGGAAGCCTCTGTGGGGTGGGGTGTGGGCTCTGGCCACAGCACAGGGGACACTACCGCCAGCCCCCGCCGTACACGATTTCGGGACGGGTTTGGAAGTGGAAGGCCCTCCACTGTGGGCTGTCGGCAGACCCCTGCCTGACCCCTGCCCTTCACAGGGTATGGCCTGCTTGCCCTCCATCTCCGTGTCGTGGACAGAGCTCCAGGGTGGTGTCTGTGTCCCCACCTCTCTGAGCACAGCTGGGAACACAGGAGGTGGTCAGCAAGGCCCTCTGAAGGAATGGGTAAACACACAAGCGCTCAGGGCTTCATCGGCTTCTCCTTTCCTCGCTCTCCTCCTTGTAGTCGTAATTTCACAAAGCTCTTTGGCAGGAATGGAACCACGGAATGCGTCTCATCCGTAGTTCTTATCGGTTGACCCGGTTCCTTACACGTTTTTCTACTTACTTCCACCTTCTGCCAGAACATTTCTTGATGAGAAGGGTCCTGAGACCAAATCCCACGACAGGCACTGAGTCAGGTTCGCACACCATCTTGTCACGCCTGCTGAGGGGACTTTCGGGCTTTTATCAAGAGTAGATGACAGGGGACTTCCTCTTCCCCGCTGATCATCCTGATCTGAAGGAAACGACACACAGCCCTCGTGTGTGGCACTGAGCTAAGTACCGTCCGTGCAGTAGATGCTATTTGCTTGTTCCTGATTTCTTTCCGGCCCTAAGGGTTGGTTCTATTGATCCCACCCATGATTCCTTCCTTGACATTCTGTGAGAAGAAATCCCAGTGTTCTTGTTGGTCTTAGATGATCGTGACCTCTTCTGGAGAGAGCTCTGGGACCCCGGCGGGTTATGACACAAGAGGGCCAAGTGAGCAGCAGACCCTGAGCTTACTTGTCCGAGCAGCTGCATCCCCGATGCTTCCCCGGGTGAGGTCGGTCTGCAGGGTGCTACAGAGAAGTGGGAGGTGGGAAATCATCCCATGTTCCATGAGGCCAAACCGCACACGGTCGGTCACACCTCAATACGTCTGAAATCGGGATGCGTGGAGAGTGTCTTCGATCCAACTGTGTGTCTCAATGGAGCAAGTGTCGGGGAGAGAAGCCGCAGGGATCCCTCGGAAGCACCCACAGGTGTCCAGGAACCCCCAGGGGCAGAGTTTCTGGTCACCTGTACAGCGGAAGGAAGAAGGTTCATTGCGTCCATGGCCAAGGATGCGCCTGGGAGGGGCAGCACACAGTCTTCCTCGTTATGAGGGGCTCGAGGGGTCCCGCGGTGTGATCCTAGTATGGGAAGGCTCCAGTTCCAGTACGGGTGCTGGGACGACCAAGTGTGCGGGGCTGCTACCGGAACTTGGTGGGTGGAGGCCGGGGATGCTGCCGGATTCCCGACGGTGCCCAAGACACCTTGGCCTGGTCCCGTCACTCGGCAAGCCCCTGGGAAGGCAGAGGCCCTTGCGGACCACGCAGCATCCCCCGCTGGCTTCAGACCCCCGGATGGTAGGAAGTGGGATCACCAGGCTCACCAGCCCAGGAAGCAAGGAAGCTGCATTTCAGGACGCACGAGGGACCGGTGGCCTGTCTGCATCCCAGGGTGAAACCAGCTCGCTCAGTGTGTGTGTGAGAACAGGAACTAGCGTCCATCCTCCAGAAGATGGAGCGAGGAAGGGGGAATGGGCAGAGACCATTCTGCACCTAAGAGGTGAGCACAAGCCAGCCAAGAATGAAGGAATGAAGGACGAACCCCTTCAGCTCTTCTGGGCAGAAGGGAGTGTGCATCAAGGCGCCGGACCCCCATCCTGCTGGGCCTGGGCTCATCAGCCAGGTTTGGGCCTCGGGGTCCAGGGTAGCCCAGGGGCTCTGACCGCAGACACCTGCATCCGATGGAAACCCAAGCAGACTGCCACGTGGAGAGAAATCGCTTAGTACTGTTCAACTTTCACACGGTAGCTGAACATGGTGGCACAAAGCCAGGGTGACCCAGTCCGTCCAGCCCCTGCCCGAGGACCCTGCGGAGTGACTTTCAGGCGATGAGCACTGTACTAGGCCCTCCGCACACATCACCTCACTTATAATGCCCCCAAACCCTGACACAGTTACAGAGCCTCCGGACAGTTAAGGAACTGGCCCCGAGATGCACGGGGGAGGGGCCAGTGCCACATTACCAACCACCAGTCGTGCACCAGCAACACCACGGCTCTCAGGACCGCTGGGCCTGGCTCGAGCACGTTAACGCACGGCCCCCTTATGCATGAGGACCCAGAGGGGCCGGTCCCAGGCCGCCGCGATTCTCCACCTCTCTGTGCCAAAGGCCTCCTGGACACGGTCTCTCGGGGCAGGAGAGGCTGGTCGGTGGCGGGGCTCATGCACACTTCTGCCCCCCTGGGCGGAGGTCTCCAGTGGGACGGGCAGCTACTGGGAGGGGAGCAGGAGGAGGACCCCGCACCTCTGGCCTCGCTGGCTGGCTGGTCCTGGGGCCTCCCTGCCTGCCCACTCCACCCAGGCAGCGACAGGCGGGCAGGTGCCCCAAACAGTGGTTCCTGCAGGTGCTGCCCAGCTGTGGGCGTCTGTCGTGGGATCCGTCAGGCAGTCGGGTTGGCCCCGAGGGGAGGCGAAGGGGACGGGCACCTTCCACCTCTTCCCCGGGCTGCTGCCGGGCAGCCACGGGTCTGAGAGCAAGGCTGGCGAAGCTTCCCTGCTCTCGGAGCCAGGAGGATGCCCAGCCGGCGCTGTCTTTCTGTCGGGAAATCTGCCACCACGTGTCCTGTCCTGTCATTGGACCGTCAACAGGCTCGAGTCTCTCGGCATATGGCGCGGCGGCAGCTTTCAGGAGCTGTGAGATCCAGATGCCAGCCCCAGGCTGGTCTCCTCCGGCAGGGACAGCTGGGCCTGGGCTCCAATGCTGCTCTCCTTCACTCTTTTCCCCACCTGCGAAACCGCGTCCGATCCCTGATGCATTCTGTGGCTTTCCCTCCCCATGCCTTCGGGCTTCTGTTCCCCAAACCCTTCCCAGCGACCTAGGGCCACCCTGAAGCCCTGGGGACGCACCCCCTCCTGCCACCGGGCTGACTTGGCTTTCCTCTTCTGCACGACGGACAGAGCTAGTGAGACAGAGCCAGTCCCAAGCCAAACTGGGAAATTCTAGGGGCACCGGCACCCCACATGATGAAGAGGCTTGTGGGAAAGCGAGAAGGCTGCGGGCTCCTCCCCAGCCTGTGAGCTTCCAGCGGCTCACACAGCCCCGCGTTAGAAAGCAAAAAAGGAACTCGCACCCAACATACGTATGAATGAATGTGACATGATGTATATTATATGCATATATATATTTTATATATATCGCACTGATGATGTAACACAAGCATGAAAATGGAGCTATTCAAGTAATGTGGATAAAACACACCATGTTTTATTGCGTGCCTGATCCAAAAGGCTGTACGCCATTGTTATATATTAGGACAATGTTCATCTTCCCAAAAGGTGGATGTGGACGGGTATTTGAGAGAGTCTTGACAAATGGGCACGCTTGGCCCTCTGCTCAGACCTAGTGTGACGGTGGCTTCAGCAGGCTGCTGTAGAGCTCCCCGGGAGAGGAGAATGAGGGTCTGCCTGGGGGCTGCCTCGGGGCAACCCTTGCCACTGCAAGCTTTCCAGTCCGTTTAGTGGGGCTCAGCTTGTAGAAAGCACGCACTGTGGTCTGTAGGCCCACCCAGCCAGGCACGGGGGGTGCGTGTGGGGCAGCACGCCCCCTGCTCTGTGGCCCCCACTCGGCCCTCAGCGCACCTGTGACTGTGGCTGCCTCACAGACTGGCCCCGTGAGGTGGCTGTGCTTGTCCGCAGGGTCTCTTCTGAATTTTTAAACAAAACACATAGACATAGAAGCTCTAGCATTTTCTTTCTAGATGCAGTGGCTCACGTGCACCCAACTCTGACCCACCCCCCAAAGCACCCCGATGTCCAGCACCTCCCGTCTGCTCTTGCCACTCCCTGACTCTCAAGAGATGTTGGACTGGAGCTGAGGCGGTTTTGCGGGACACTCACAGTCAGGAGAGAGCTGGGCTTAGCGGCCCACAGTTGGCTTCACCCGCTCAGCCAGCGTGAGCATGAGGGTTCTGCACGGGGACAAGACAGCCTAGCCTTCTTGTCTTCCTGTGTGCTTGCTCCCCTGACCCAGGACACGTCCCCCGACACCCGTTCAGCGCCCATCAGGACCTTCTCAGTGGCACGTGAGGCCGATCACAGACCTGTATGCATTCCTACCCCCAACCCACAAAAAAAGGGAGCCAAGGAACAAAACGGCATAATCCCACAAAGACAAACAGAGTAAGAGAAGCAGCAAGAGCTCATATGCAAATAAGTTATGGGGAAGGTGAAAGGTGTCGGGGAGTGGTACTCACGGAGCAAAACAGAGAGAGCAGACCCTCAGTGCCAGCAGGGGAGGGGTCCCAGCCAGCAAAGCCCCAAGAAGCAGGGGCAGCTGTGCTGCAGACAGAGCAGATGGCAGGGCTGGGGCTGAGAGAGGTCCCTCCCTTCACCTGACCTCTGCAGCCAGACAGGTACCCTCCCCCACTTCCTCATCCAGGAGACAACTGGAAGCTGCTTCTCTCCTAGAGAAATCCAACCAGAAAGGCTCTGAGCTGGGGACCCAGCTAAGAGCGGGAGAGGCCATGCATCAAATGGGATTGGGAGAAATTCTATGTACCATATGAGACCCACTTCCAGTCTCCCCTGCTGGACTCCAGTACAAGGGAAACCCAATACGTGAGCTGCTGGTGGAAGACCAGAGGATTCTTTTCTGGAGAAACTGAACCACCCTAGAGAGAAGACCTCCATAGATAGATATTCAAGGATTTCCCAGTGAAAGGGCTGACTGCCATCAGGTCACTTTGAAGTGAAGGCCAGCTGCCAAAAGACCCCACACAGAACTTCCAATCAGCCTTAGGTCCTCATTCAAATATGGACATAAGTCCAGGGATCAACATGAATAAAAAAGATCAAGAATAAATAAGAGGGGGGAAAAAAGAAAGAAATCCAATAGAAACATATTTAAAAAGAAAAATTCACAAACTGCACTGGTATAATAAGAGAATATATGCTTCCATGAAATACTAACAGATTTCTGTATTTTTATGAAGTGACAATAAGATAACAAGAAAATGTCAGGAAATTAAAAATAAAATAGATGTCATTTTTTAAAAATTTGTATTTTAAAAAATTCCATCTTTGGTAGAGTGAAGAAAGCCCTCAGAAAGTAGGACCAAAAGACAAAGAAATTCTATTAGGTGATACAACAAATCAGAAAGTTAAAATATCAGTGCAGGAGATCCAGAACCATCTAAGAGTAGGTCTAGAAGGGCAAAATAGGGAAAACAGAAAAAAGGAAGTGATTAAAGAATTAATTCAAGAAGATTTACCAGACTGAGAGATAAGGGTTCCCAGCTTGAAAGAACCCAGTAAGTGCATAATGAATGAAAGAGACTCTTACTGGGCATATCAACATGAAATTTCAGAACCCCAGAATATGCAAAACTAAAAGCTTTCACAGAGAAAAATTAAGGAGATCACACGAAGGAAATCAAAATAATATCAGCCTTCTGAAAACAATTCTGGATATGAGAAGTCAAAAAGTCTTCAAAATCCAAAGGGAAATTGTATAATCAAAGAAGAATTCTATATCCAGCTAAACTATCAATCAAACATTGGGTAAAATAAAGACATTGTCAGACGTGCAGTCTCTCCAAAGCAACTGAAAGATATGCTCTGGTAGAAGATGGAGTAGTTTTGAGATTCAGAAACAAAAGATCATCATAGGGGCAATAAGGGGTATTTCCAGGGTAGTGTTCATTAGAGCAGATAAAGGGAGGGCTCTAAAGCAAAAAGGAATGGAACGGATAGACGGCTTTGCTGCATTCATTTGTATGGAAAACATGTTTTAAAAGTTTGGGTAGTTTGGAAAGAATAAGTGACAGCATATAAAAAAATCTAAGCTAGTAAAAACAGCGAGGTAATATTAATGCCAGAAGAAGCTACACAAATGTATAAGAAAATCAAGTCACTTGACTCTACAGTGAACCATGTTTACACAGTCATCGTCTTCATACTGAAATGAGTTTAATAAAAATTGTACTATAATTAAGATGGAAGGATGGGGAGAATGGGGTGGTTAAGATGAGCATACTAAATCCTCTATCCTAACAGGAGGTTAATAGACAGCATCTCAAAATGACACCTAATTTGAGTGCCAACAAATTGCAACATCCATTTCTTGCCTAGATGGCAAACTAGCACAGGCTGTGGGCTCCGTCCTCACGGTCCACCCTGGGGAAGCGTAGGAGGAAAGGGAATGAGGAGATAGCAAGAGCATGTTGCTCTGGCTGTTCTGAGCTGGGTGTTTTGGGTGGAGAGAGAGCTGCCAGGGTCCTGGGGCAGAGGCAGCCACCACCACTGTGGGGGGGAAGCTTAGAGAAAAGCCCCTGAAATCTGATTTTGCTCGGCCTCTGGCCCCTTGCTGCAGAATCCTGGGGCAGCCCAGACCCCTGGTACAGGAGCCCTAGGGATAGAGCCGAGGCCAACAGCAGCCTCGTGACATGAAGGAGGGGCCAGCCTTGAGGAGGCCGGTTCGACCAGAGACTTCCTCCTCTAGGCCTGCTTCTACCCTTAGCGTTTGAATAGCTGTCGTTATTTGAACATTAAAAAAATAATAGTAAGTAAATATGCTTAATGATTTAGGAAATGAATAATTCTGTGTTTAAAAAAAAAAAAGTGAACTTTCCTCCATCCAAGCAGCCAAGCAAGTTGAATTGATTCCCATTTGACTTGACATGCTTGGCTGGCCAGTTGGCTCTATGCCACGCCCGTCTGCCCCTCTGCCCTGCAAAGTGAGCCCAGAGATGGCTGACAGCATCGGGAAATTGCCAAATCACTGGCCACGGAGCAGGATGTCCAAGCAAAGAGGGTTTTTTGGTCCACAGTCCATGGAATGAAAGCATTTCATTTCCCCAGTCTCTGATGCACACGTTGGAAATGCTAGCCCCCTCCCCACCCCCCAGCTTTTGGAAAGTAATGGAGTCAGTTGCTTCAAATGGACTGATGGTAATTCTTACCAATTAGCTGTATAATAATCATCTTGGCCATGTTTAGTTATCTGAGCAAGAGACTAAATTACATACTATTGCATACCAAATAACTTTTATAATATATATTTAAATAGTCAGAAACAGCCAGAAGCCACCAGTAGACTTTTCTATGTCTCAAGTGGTTTCACTGACATACTCTGCCATCTTGAGTCTGTTTGCACAGCTCAATTCGAGGGTGTGTAAAAAAGGGAGAAGAAGGAAACAGTATATATGCTGGCATGATTTATCACCAAGAGAGGAGAATGGCGTGGAATGACAGTAGTCAGCTGTGCTCAGAGCAAAATGGTGTGAAGCTTCTGTCTTAAGTTTTCTAAACGTTTTTGGCTTCTAAAATTGTTGTTCTGTTTTGTTTTTGTCAGTTGGGGGTGGATGGGTCTTCCAACCCAAAGAAAGCCAGGGCTGGATATCAATTGGCTTCATGTGTGGGCCATCTCTGAATTGTGGTCAACAGCTGGTGGCTGCCCTGTTGCCCCTGGGGGCTCGAACCCAGGACTCTGATTTGGCTTCTGGTTCCATGGCACCCAGGAGATATGTTCTACGAGGCGAGTGGTCTTAGGGTCATAATCTCCTTCTCTAAATGCAACGTGCTCACACTGGCTTTCAGCAGCAGCCACACCTGACAGAGTTAGAGATGATGGTCTCACTGATGGCAGGAAGGAAAGGATGCTGATGGTCCACATAGGGGTGGGCGACCCTCTTTTTTCCTGGCATCGTGCATCAGAGGAAGGGATCACTCCTGGAATGAAGTCCAGGGTCTCTCTTCTAACTGCTGACTCACGTTTGCCTCAGTGTTGTAGAACGAGTCTATGGAAAGTCTGCAAGAACTGGTGATTTGCTTTCTTTTCTTACCTCTTCCATCCCAAGGAACTGTCTGCTCTGCTGAGCCGAACTTTCCAAACTTGGGTGGGCTCCCCGAGGCCTACTCTGTGTTGTTGGGGGAAGGAGGTGGGCAGTAGGGCAAGTTAGTAATCCTTAGTCGCCTTACATCTAAAGCCAAGTCCTCCAATCAGTTTATTAGCAATAAAGCTGTCACATCTTTGGCGTCTTAGTTCTTAACTTGGAAGGGGGAAAAAAGGCAATATTTTTTGACCTCTTAACTTCCCCAGAGTATAGACTTCTGTTGTGGACCTTTGCACTTGACTTCCTGCCTACGATAACAGTGGTAAATGACAGAGTTAGCCCTCTACGTTTTCACCCCAAAAGCCTGGGCCCCAAAGCTAAGATGAGTGAGAGTCACGTGATATGATATGCATGATATGCATGATATGCTGTGTTAAGAGCAGAACTGGCTGCTCTCCTGGGACTTGGAGCAGGGGGTTAGCAAAGGCCTCAGGACACAGCACCCCAGTTCTCAGGACACCCTAGTTCTCAAGTCTGCAAGTGCTGGAAGCCAGTAGCACGACCTGGCTAGGATGGTAGCAAAAGGTGCTTGAATTCAGATCAGTGAATACCGAGGTTAGGCTCCAGCTCTGCCCACAAGGGTCTGGTTTGGTGTGTCTGAAAGGTGACACGAATTCCGAATATTGAAATAGTATTATCTGATGAGTTGTATCTGTGACCAGCTTTGCGAAACACCTCATTGGTCAATTGCCCTTCATCGCCTAGCTTTTACCATGAGACTAGTTCTGGGCTAGGTACCATGCCAACTTCAAAAGTGGAGACATGGCCCTATCCTGAGCCCCCCAAAATAAGATGAAGTTGAACAGGGATCCATGTAAATGCCAACATTTGCTTTCCATCAGCTACGCATGAATAAATGGACGGTCACTCGAGTTCAGTCACCAGAGGGAAATCATTTAAGACCTCTAGGCTTGCATTTCCTGTCTGTCAGTGAAGGCCTTGGTGGTGCTGCCTGACCATGAGAGCTCCTTCCAGCTCTCCTCATATTTGCTCCTGGAAGGGGAATGGGGAATATCTGGCTTGTTGGTGGTTCACATGTGAAGTAAGGTCATATGCTCACTATGACCCTCCCCCTCACCCCTGTGGGAAACTGCTAGAAGCTTACCCGTTAGCTCCACTAGCATCACACATACCTCAAGGATCCACTTCCCTCCTGGCAACAGGATGTATGGTGGGGCACCACTACAGTGGGAGAGGTGGCCCCCGGGGCGTGTGGGCCAGGAACCGTGTCACAGGAGAAATAGTTGAAGGAACTTGCCCGTAACCACTAGGAGGAAAGAAGACTGAGAAGAAGCTGTCTTGAGACGTTGAAACAAAAGTACGCTCGGAAGAGGAAGAGATGTCCTCTGGGTCAGTGAGGTGCTGGAGAAAGGAAGGAGAGCCCCCCGCACTCCTCACGGGCCCTCGGTTAGACCTGCCACCCTCGATCAGTCATCTAGAGGGGCTGGGGGAGAAGGTCCAGCACAGGGGATCCGACCCCCGCCCTGAGCAGCCCGCTGAGCTGCGTGCCTGCTGTGGGCCAACCCATCCCACCCACAGGTTCTATGAACGGGTTCAGTGTAGCTGGAGAGAGAAGGAGAGTGTTCGGGGAAGCTGTCACCATCTCTTGTCTGGATCCTTAGAATCTCTCTCAGCCTCTCATCTCACCCTCAGGCCTCCTAGGAACCTCCCTGTTCCCGGCGCAGTCTTTCCCGTGACTGCTCTCCCCCGCTCACACCTGCCCTGGATCCCCATTACCTGCAAGATCAACTGTAACCTTCTTCACGTAGTTTACACCTCCCTGTAGTGCTGGGACTCTGTCTACCCGACTAGTCTCGTCTGCCCTCGTCCCCCCACCAAACCCTGGGATCCGCGGCACCCAGCCCCGCTGCCCCCTGCCTGTGCCCTTCTGTGCCCCGTGGCTGGAGAGTTCTGGCTGACCCGGACACCCTCCGACCCTTCTCGTCTGCTGCTGGCCACCTGGGAGTCCGCGCTCTCTCCCCGCGTTGTGACTGCTCACACGCCTGCCTTCCAGGGCGCCTGGAGGTCCCCCGAGGGCAGACACCGTGCATCCCTTGATTTCAGAAACCACGGCTCCGGCTCCTGCAGGCAGACAGCTACGTGCAGTGCTCGCGGGCAGCCTGGTTCCTGGTGCAGGAAGGGAGTCCGAGAGTCAGAGCGAACACCGGGAGCTCGATGATCGAAGTGGTCTCGGAGATGAGGCTGGATGGGCGACAGAGGGGCGGTGGCCTGGGAAAGCCAGCCGAGAGCGTCAGAGTGAGCCACGTTCAAGACAGACACGGGGGCGCTGCCCGAATGGAGCGCACGTGCTTCCTGCGGCCCCGGCAGGGAGGGCTGGGCCGGGGCAGAGGAGCAGCCGGCTGGCGCTACGGGTTCAGCCCTGAGGCAAAGGAGCAGGTCGGCCAGAGGGGAAGCCCAGCGCAGGCAGGAGACTCAGGAAGTCTGAGAACTCGGGAGCAGGGGGAGTCACTCCCAGCACAGAGAGCCCTTCGGGGGTCCGGTGGTCCCACCAGCCAGGCGAGGGCGGCACTCTCCATGTGGAACCCAATGTGCCCAACAACCCTCGAGCAGCATTTCACAAAGAGGGTCCCCTAGGCCAGTGATTTTGCAGTTGTTCTGATGGTAATCCACAGGGAAAAATGTATTTCTTATGATGACCCCATACGTGATAGTCGCATACATACATAAAATTTAGAACTGGAAGAAAGGTTTCACAAAGCCGGTCTTATCCTTACTGCTCTGATACACCCTGATATTTTCTATTCTATTCCATTTCATCTTTGTAAAATTGCTTGTCCTAATTCCCTTGATTGATCTCGAGCCCCACCAGTGAGTCCCAGTATTTGTGAACACTGGACTTTTCATATCAGAAGCACTGGGGGGATTTGTTAAAATACGGATTTCTGGGACTCACCCCAGAAGAACCCAGGAATCCGCACTAAATACATGTCACAGTGGGGGAGACTTTTTTGTCTGGAAATTGGTGCTTTGGAAGCCCTCCGTTGGCGTCGGTAGATTTTGTGTATTGATGAGTGTCTTCTAACGTCTCTGATAAATCACCCTCACAGTGCTGTTCAGGTCAGTACAGTCGAGCACTCATCAGAGTACCTGGCAAAGGGCAACCGCTCAGTACATACTCACCACCGGGGCGCCACCGTCGGTCAAGCGTCTGACTCTCGGTTTTGGCTCGGGTCGTGATCTCAGGGTCCTGAGCCGTCCTGACCTCTCTTCCCTCCTCTCATTCAGCTGATTTGTGCTTCACATCCAGACAGCCCGCTCTCTAGGTGTCCCCAACCGCCACCCACACATCCTGCCCGGACTGCTGCCACAGGCTCTTTTGCTTCTCCTCCGTCTTTCCTACAATCCAGGATGACCTTTTACAAAAATAAATCAGTCGTCACCTCTCATCTGTGTTAGTTGCTTACTACTGCACAAATTACCCCAAAATTTAGTGGCTTAAAACAACACATGATTATCCTCTCACCGTTGCTGTGGGTCAGGAATTCTGGAGCAGCTTAAGCTGGTGGTTCTGGCTCACGGTCTCTGAGAGCTTAGGTCAAGGTGTCACCAGGGGCTGTCGTCACTGGAAGACTTGACTGAGGCTGGAAGACCCACTTCTAAGATGGCGCCCTCAACTGGCTTCAACACATGGGCCTTCCATGGGCTCCCTGGGTGTCTTCAATAACATGGCAGCATCCTTCCCAGGGAAGGTGATCCAAGAGAGAGGCTGAAGCCGTAGTGTCTTTTATAACCTGGCCTCGGAAGTCACCCACCATGACGTACGCCTTATTCCATTGTTGGGAGTGACTCACCAAGTCCACTCAACAGAGGGGAATTTGGCTCCACCATTTGAAGGGAATGTCAAAGAATTTGTAGACATTCTAAACCACTACTACACCTTACTTAGAAGTCCCAAAGTCCACACCCACCTCCTGGCTCTAGGCATTTTGTCTGATTCCCAAACATGCCAAGCTCACTGAGTCTTCTTACCCCCTGATTACTCAAGGCCTTTGTACTTGTGATTCTGGATGTTTCCCTCAACAGAGCCAGGTCTTCCATGTCATTCAGTGTCATCTCCATGTCCTTTCTGCAAGGACTTACCTGACGGTGGACTATAAAGCAGTCTCCTCATCTATGAATGTCAGGAAGCAACTTGCCTCTCGAGGCTGGTCAGCTGTGTGTCCACCTGCACCGTGAGCTCCTCAGGAGCAAGCCATTAGTGTCCCGTTTATCATGTGGTACAGACCATAGGAGTTAGGAGGGTATGAGATTGAGCCAGGCGTCTAGGCCGCGTGAGTGAACGTTGCCATACCAAGAGTGGGCTGGAGACACTCTTCCAGGTCGTCCCGAGTCTGCATGTCAGTCTGAAATTCTGAAATTCACCAACATGGAGAACTAATGTGTTTAAAATCTAGCCCATTTTGTCTCACGAGAAATCTAGGGGAAATGACTCAGGAAGGTGTTCTCGTTCTAACTCAGAAGCCAAGTTAGGAAGCTCTCTGCCTGGCTCACCATCACGCCGTCCTCACTCTTGCGGTTTCTATCGCGCAATAAATGAGTTCATTTACATGAATCTCACAGAAGAAACTTGTGCACTTTTTCATTCATTAAACTGATCCAAAGTTATGTATTTTTTCGCTTTTCTCTAAATTTACCCAAATCTGTTAGAAAATTACCCATGCCCCACAAAGTAAGAAATTAAACTCTAGCGAAAGGTGTGGGTGTTGCCAAAAGTGAATCTGGGAGGAGAAAATCGTGATGTTTGTTTTTAAAACGAACCGAAAGCAGGGGAAAATAAATTCTCTTCCAGAGGGCAATTTTTGCTAAAAAGATTCACATTTCCTAGAGGGTTTTATCCAGAGTAGATCAATGCAACTACAGGAGAACAAGTTGTCGTTTACAGAAGCCCCGTGCTGCTCTCCCGTGAGGCAAGCGATCGCGCTCGATCTGGATACGACTTCATTGCAGACGCCTCAGACAGCGCGCGCACTAAATCACGTTTATTACTATCAGGCTCCACACTGCCGCTGCTGCTCCTTTAGAAAGTCTCTGTGATTTGGAGAACTTTCCTGCTAATCATTTTTCCCTTTGCTAATGACCCTAACCTTCCACAAAATGACTTCTCCGTGTCAGCCTTCACTTCACATCTGCCTCCTTCCGCGCTCCCTCTTTCTCTCTCGGATTTCCCATTTTTCAAGCCACAGTGCGGACTTCAGTCTGTTGAATTTCAGCTCCTTCTTCCTGTCTTGGATTGCCTATTACCTATTGCAAAGGTCATTTTAAGTGTAATTCAGCTTAAATTACTTTATTTTCTAATGGACACCTTTTCTTCTCTCTCTAGGCACCCCCCCCCCAGTCCCAAGCCTGTCTCTGCACTGCCCCCTGCCCCCCCATCTGAATCCCAGTTTTCAAGGACTTCTCCCTTCTTAATTGCTCTCCGTGGAATAGAAATGCAGATGAAAGTGGTCCCCTGGCTCTGCTGTTTTAAAGGATAAGATTTATATGTTCATAGCCTGGCCACGGAGGTTGGGGGAAAGGGGTGTCTCTAGGACAAGTGAAAACAACAACAAAAATCCCACACCAAGTCTGGAAGACCCCAAATATAAAATCCCCTGTCTTCTTGGAGGATTAGGAATCCTGGCAGTAACTCCAAGTTCTAAACTCACCCAAAACTCTCAGAACCAAAGTAAAATAGTTGGGGAGGCTCATCAAAAGACTTCAACCAGTCAAGCCTTGGGGTGTCCGTGTGTGTAATGTGTGTGTGTGTGTGTGTGTGTGTGTGCAGGTGTATGTTGGGGGAAACAGAGATCCGGTGGGCTTCCTGGCTCTAGTGAGTCTGCCTTTCAGCACCTGAGACATTACTCATCCAGCTGGCACTTTCCAGAAGGTTCTGTCCCCAGCTTCTTCCTGGAGCAGAGTAAGTGCTGTTCTGGGCCTGGGGAAGACTGGCCCCCGGTCAGTCTACAGTAAGGGACAGCATGTCTTGGGTCTGCCTTTGACTCCCATGCGATTTACACAAGGAAGCTAAGGGCCTGACCCCAGGGGAGCCCTTCCTGTGTGTCCACCTTCTTCCTGGTCGGGCCACCAAGACCCCCACCCTGAACAGGCAAACAAACGCCGTGAGTGTTTGAGACCATGACAGCTGTGGGCAGGAAGACCAGGACCTCATTCAGGGCCTCTGACCTGGTTACTCCAGGCCTTTGTACTTGGAATTCTGGAAGGTTCTCTCCGCAGGGGTACTTCCTCCTTGCCATTCAGCCTCAGGCGGGTTCCTCTTGCTTTGAGTCCCTCCCTGGCCACGTGGGGTGGATTTCCTGTCCCTTGAAGGACTCCAAATGGTTAAGTCGAAACTGCAGCAGAAAATGCTCCTGGGTCAGGAGGGGTGGGGTAGGATGGGCTCTGCCTCCTCCCTCCCCTCCCCCCAGCCTCCCTGCCCCCTTCCCGGCCTCAAACTGACGGTTTTTATTGACAAGCGGTCCTACTTGGGTGTTGCCTTTCTTTAAAGCAGGTAAAAATCATGGAAGAACTGTGACAGAGGGCCGTGGCCCGGGCGCGGGGAGGCCGCGGGAGGGACCGGCGTCGGCTAATGAGCGCGCGTGTGAGCCGGGAAGGCGGCGCTGGGTTCCAGGCGGCCCCGCTCGCTGGCAGCGCCGGGCGCCGCTCAGCCTTAATGACAGGACAGCGTGTCCGTGCACCGTCTAATTAATCCCATATTTTCACACAGCATAATTACGGAGCCGGCCTGAGTTATTTGGCTGCTGGGGGAGGAGGCGCGCACTGTCCTCTCCTGGCTCCTCGCAATTTATTACGCTCCCCAGCACGACACGGCGGAGCCTCGCGCAGGCCTATCTGTCATCGCTGCCTTCTCACGAGCGCACCCCCTCCTCGCTGGGCTACGGGGCCGCAGCAAATTGCTATTTTTATGGGATATGATAAAAGAAATGCTACCTTATGTTCAAATTTTTAACTGTCTGGTGCGTGGAATGTGCGGCCCGCGAGCCCCGTGCGCCTTCCCCGCGCGCCCAGAGCCCTCCCCGGACGCCGAAGGCAGAGGCCACCGCTCCTCCCAGCCTAGCTCTTGCCTGTGCTCCCTTTGTGTCTGTGATTGTTAACACAACGACCCCACCCCATCCGTGCCTTCCTCTTCCTTGCCTCTTGGGGTCTGGGGTATTTGCTGGAGCGTATTTTTGCCCGGATCTGCTCACCTCTGGCATACGGGAACTGGTAAGGCCCCACGTGTGTGGTGGAAACAGGGGCTCACTGCGGGGACCATCCAGACAGGGAGGCCTGTGCTTGGTGGGTTCAAAGCCAGCCTCCCGCCATGGGGTCAGCAGTCTGGAGTCAAGGGCACGTCAGTATGCTGAGAGGGAGCTCAGAACACAGGGAGCCCCCAGGCCTAGGAAGGCTCCAGAATCAGCTGTGCCCTGCCCCAGGCTAAGGGACTCCTTGAGTCTCTGACCCCTGAGAGCCGAGTGCACACCCTTCCCCAACCCCAGTACTGAGAGGGCGCTGAAGGGAAGCCGAGTGCCTCTCCTGGGACGCCACAGGCTGGGCAGGAGGCTTTCTGCAGGGGCAGTGGGAGTTGAACGGTCCCCCATGCCTCGGAAGGAGAGACCCTGCCTGGAGGAGTTTTAGTCTCTGGGGGCAGAGGGAAGGTCTGAGTTCAAGGAGTAAGCAGGTTAAAGGTTTAGAAATAAAATCAAGAAATGAAAAATAAATGAATGCATTTCAACAGATCTCTGAATGTTTCTGTAGAAATACCTTCCTTTTGGGCTGTGTGTATATGTGCGATGCACACAATTAACCCTGTGCTTTGTAAAACCAGGCCTTGATACCCCTCCGTCCTGCTTCTTTGTGAACGTAATTGGGTGACTTTGAGGATAAATAGGAAACAGGTTGAGTTCCTTGGGGGGCAAAGGTTCTACGAAGTTTAAAAATTGTATTTCATCTTCTTACCGTCATCTGCCTGCCATTACCGAAACCATGGAAGTTATAGTCATTACTCTCAGTATTTTTGAATATCAAAGGAAGACAACTCTTGTGGGTCATTTGGGCAGTTTAAACAATGGGGTAACTGGGTGGGCATTAAGGAGGGCACGTGATCTGATGAGCACTGGGTGTCACGCAACTAATGAATCATTGAACACTACATCAGAAATTAATGATGTGCTATATGTTGGCTAATTGAATTTAACTAAAAAAAATAAATAAATAAACCATCTTTAGCAAAATATTTAATTAAAAAAGTAACCCATGGATTTCCTTTTTAATATCTGGAAAATGAAGCTTCATGGATTCCGCCCCGACACCTTCTCTAATGTTTTGGTGAAATCGAGCACGTACCCAGCAAAATACGCTGCCGCATATTCACAGACTGACCCGGCTATGTAACCTAGAAACAGGACATGACCCCTCCCGTCCCCATCATCCGCAACTCCAGGGCTCCACTTGCCCCCCCCCCAACACTGCAGGTTAATACTGCGGGTTCTGTGTTCATGTGCTGGAACCATGCAGTGAGGAGGAGTCGATCGTATCTATGAGACTCCACATTGTGTATGTACCTCGCTCACACCTTCGTTATTCACGTGTCTGAGAGTCTGAATACATGAATGGGCAATGGCCACACCATATATAAACCATATGTATGACCCGCACTCGCAGCAACCTGCCCAGGCAGCCGGCTGCCCGAAGTCAGACTCGCAGGAAGCTGGATTGCTTTCTCCAGTGATCCTCCAGGAAGCTGGTCAGTAACTTCTGTAACTCTTGGCCCTAAACAGCCAAGACTTGATTAATAACTGACAGTTTCTCTACTTTCTGTCCTTACTTGCAGCTTAGGATCAAGCAGAGAAAGCCAGCTATGCAACCCTAACCAATCCCATGGGATGTGCCATGTCTAGCTCTCCTCCCCTGGGCTCCCCTGCCGATCAGCCTCCATCAGGGCAGACAGGGAACCTTCCCTCCTTCCATAAATATCTTTCCCACTCTTCTGCATGCCTTTGAGTCTCTGCCAAACACAAAGGATGGCTGTCCCCTCTCTTGCTGAGCCAGCTTTGAATGGCCTTTGCTGTTCTCACTTGGTTGGTGTCCGTTGATTTCCACCATCCATTCCATTGTGTACGGGCATTCAGGCAGTTCCAGGATTGGGGCTGAAAATGAAATCAAAGAAATACAAGAGTGCTTCTGTGAACATCCTTGCACAGGTCTTTCGGTGAGCACATGCCCACATTTCTGTGGGCTGTGAAACTGCAGCGGTCACGGCTGTGGTTGTGCCACATGCCGCCCCAGCACAGAGGGGAACCGCTGCTCCCCACCTCTGTCCACGCTGGCTAGTTTGTGCCTTTTTCATCTTAGCCCCTTGGGTAGTTTTTCAGTGCAATTGCAATGTGGTTTTCATTTGCATCTATGTATTGGCTAATGCCACTGAACAGCCTTTCAAACATTTATTGACCACTTGGCTTGGCTAGCCCCCCCCTTTTTTTAATATTGCTATCTTTTAAAAATATTTCTAGAGGCATCTGGGTGGCTCAGTCAGTTAAACGTCTGCCTGTGGCTCAGGTCATGATCCCGGGGTCCTGGTATCGAGCCTCACGTCAAGTTCCCTGCCTGCTTCTCCCTCTGCTCCTCCCCCTGCTTGCTCGCTCTTTCTCTCAAATAAATAAAAATCTTTACAAAATTTTTCTAGATTTTCATATTTTAGAGCAGTTTCGGGTTTACAACAAAACTGAGAGGAAGGGACAGAGTTTCCCATAGACCCTCACCCTCAAACATGCATAACCTCCCTCATTAACAACATCACCAGAACAGTACAGTTTTTTGTTTTTGTTTTTTTGTTTTTGTTTTTGCTTTTTTAGTTTTTTTTTTTTTTAACCAAGTCATCCTTGCTCCTACCTGGACACTTTGTCACCTAGCTTACGTTAGGGTTCACTCTTAGTGTTGTACGTTCTATGGGTTTAGACAAACATGTAGGGACATGTTGCAATCATTATGGTATCATACAGAGTATTTTCACTGCCCTAAACATTCTGCATCCACCGCCTAATCATCGGTCCTCCCCACCCCCAACCCCCACAGCCACTGATCTTTTTACTGTCTCCATAGTTCTGCCTTTCCCAGAATGCCACGGAGTTGGGATCACACCGTACGGAGCCTTTCCAGACTGGCCTCCTTCAGCTTAGTGCTATGTATTTAAACTTCCTCCAGGTCTTTTCGTGGCTTGATCGCTCATTGCTTGTCAGTGCTGAATAATATTCCATGGTCTGGATGGACCACAGTTCATCTGTTCACTTAGTGAAGGACATCTTGGTTGATTCCAAGGTTTGGAAATTGTGAATAAAGCTGCTGTAAACACCCATGGGCAGGTATTTGTGTTGACTTGCTTCCAACAACTGTGGGTGATACCGAGGAGCGTGATTGCCAGATCATATGGTAAGAGGATGTTTGGTTTTGCAAGAAACTCTCGAACTGTCTTCCCAATTGCCTCTACGTTTGGCATCCGCACCCTGATGTAGGAGAGTTCCTGTTGCTCCACACATCCTTGCTAACATTTGGTGTTGTCAGTGTTCTGGATGTTTGCCATTCTGACATGTATGGGGTGGTATCTCATTGTTCGAATTTGCAGGTCCCTCATGACATGTGACATGACGCACCTTTCCATATGCTTATTTTCTAGCTATGTGTATTAATAACCACAATTTTATATTAATCTTGTATCTTGCATCCTTGCTGAAGTAATTTATTAGGTCTACAACGTTTTCTGTGGATTCCTCAAGATTTTTATATACAGAGTCATGTCATCTGAAAATAGATAAATTTACTTCTTCCTTTCCAATCACAATGTCTTTTTCTTTCTCTTGGCTGATTGTCCTGCCTGGAACCTTCAGGACAATATTGACTAGAAGTGGTGAGATGGACATCTTGTTCGGTTACTTATTTTAGGAGTAAAGCATTCAGTCTTTCACCTTGAGTATGATGCTAGCTCTGGGTGTTTCATAGATGCCCTTCTGTAGCTTGAGAAGGTTCTCATCTGACCAACTCTTGGAAGTTCATTGAGTGTTGCTTTTTTTAACCATGAAAGGTATTTAATTTTGTCAAATGCCTTTTCTGCATCCATTGAGATGCCCCTGTGGGTTTTTCTTTATTCTAATAATACAGTGTATTTTGTTGATTTTTGGATATAAAACCAACATTGCATATCCAGGATTAAACCGACCTGGTGATGGTGTATACTCTTTTTTCTATGTTGCTACATTCAGTTTGCTAAGATATTGTTGAGGATTTCAGCATCCACATTTGTAAGACATATTGGCCTGTAGATTTTTTTTTTCTCATGATGTGTTGGTCTAGTTTTGGTATCAGGGTAATGTTGACCTCATAGAATGAGTTGGCAAATGTTCTATTCCATTTTTTGGAAGACTTTGTGAAAGATTGGTATTAATTCCCTTTTAAATGATTGGTAGAAATCACCAGTGAAGCAACTATGGGCCTGGGCTTCCTTGGTGGGAAGTTTTAAAATTACTAATGCAACTTCTTCCTTCTTACATGTCTATTTAGATCTTCTATTTATTCTAGAGTCTGCTTCAGTGGTTTATGGTCTTCCTAGGAAGCTGTCCACTTTATCTAATTTCTTGACATAGAGCTATGCACTATGTTCCCTTAAAATCTTTTTCATTTCCATAAGACTGATTGTGGTATTCCCTCTTTCATTCCTAATTTTAGTAATTTGACTATTTTCTCTTTTTTCTTGGTTGGTTAAAGGTTTATCAATTTATGGATCTTTTCAAAAGTCGACAAAATTGGTTTTGTTGATTTTCTTTATTGTTTTCCTATTGTGTTTCATTTATTTCTGCTCTAAGCTTGATTATCTCCTTCATGTGCTTTGCTCTGAGTCTAGTTTCTTCCTGGTTTTAAGGTACAGAATTAGGTTATTGATTTGAGACCTTCTCTTTAGTATTGACACGTGCGATCAAAGATTTCCCATTGAGCCCCAATTTAACACATCCCATGAGTTTTGCTTTGTTGCATTTTCATTTCCATTAATCTAAAAGTATTTTCTAATTTTGTTCATGATTCTTCTCTAACCCACTGATTATTTAGGAGTATTTGTCTAATTTGTACATACTTGTGAATTTCCCGAATTTCTTTCTCTTATTGAAATCAAATTTCCGATTTTATTCCATTTTCTTTGGAGAACAGACTTGTATGATTTCAATTCTCCAAATTTACCGAGACTTATTCATGCCCTAACATAGGGTCTATCCTGGAGAAGGGGGGATATTGTGCCATTGGTGGTGGGTGTTCTACAGATGGCCCTTAAGTCCAGCTGTGTTGTGGTGTTGCTAAAGTCTTCTCTTCCTTTGTTGATCTCCTGTCTAGTTGTTCTGTCCGTCATTAAAACCGGGGTATTTAAGTCCCCAACTGTTCCCGTTGAAATACTTGTTTCTACCTTCAGTCCTGTCAGTTTCTTCATGCTCTCAGGCTTCTGTTGTGAGGTGCTCCTATGTTTATAGTTGCTATTATCTTCCAAATAAATGGATCCTTTCTCACTGTAAAATATCCCTCTGTATTGCTAGTAACTTGTTTTGTCTCAAAGTCTATTTTGTCTGATATTAGCATAGCACACTAGCTCTTTTACCATCCCTTTACTTTCAAAGTATTTGTATCTTTGAATCTAAAATATGTCTTCTGTAGGGAGTATGTAGTTGGATCTTGCTGTTTCAATCCATTCTGATGATCTTGCCTTTTAACTGGATTGTTTAATTCATTAATATAGTTGATATTTCCTTTTTTCCCCATATGGCTCACATCTTTTTTT